>NW_006263371.1:365510-373529 GCF_000469605.1 Apis dorsata
TATAAAACTTAATTATTTTATTAGATTTATTTTTGTATTTTTTTTATTATTCGTATCTTTTAGTAATTCTATTAATCGTCGATAGATGGTAGCGCAATTGCATTTGACAGTTCCAAACAATATTTACTTTTAAAAATCTTATTTTTATTAATTTTATTGTCCAATGAGTAATCAAGATTGAAGATGAAGCTAATTCAATAATTTTTCCTTAAAATTTTAACAATTAAATAAATTTATAATATTAATAATATATTAGAATGAAATAGTTCAATTGCTAATTGATGTATTTCCATATAACTGTTTCTAAGAACAGCCATTTTTTTCGAAAAGATGATGCAATCAATGACACATCGACCATATTGCTAATCATTTTTTAAATCATAAATTATTACCGCTATTTTTAGAAAAAAATAAAATTGCAAAATGAAATGTCATCAAAATCAGTTCTACTTTTACAATAAGTCAAAACTGTCGAAACAGTTCCCATCGGACTATAGCCTATCGGATGTTAAGCGAAAGCCGCCAGCTGGGAGTGCTATTTTGAACGAAATACAGTGTTGCCAAATCGCAAGGCAAGTAAGTTCAAACACGTGCCCTGTGTTTTGCTCTTGGAAAGAGATAACTGCGTTACCTGACAAAACAGAATGTTTGCTTTTCACTTTATTCAATGTAAAGTTTTTCGCTTATCTTAATAAAAAAAATACAGATTTGAAATGGAAATTTGTCACTATTTAACAATCACCTTCATATACTTTTGACTATATTTTACAAACATGTGTCACACTATTCGAACATTAAAACATACGAATATTCAAACGAAGAGGGAAACTTAAATCTGAGAACAAAATATTACATGCTCCAATAAGTTTCTTATATAGTACTTAATTTTACTCCAATTTAATTTATTTATATAAAAATTCTAATAATAAAATGATTTAAAAAAGATTTATGTTACAAATATAATTTATATAAAATTATAATTTCTTATTTTGAAAAGAATTTTTCAAAGCCATGCCCGTCTCCAGCTGGACAAGAAAGTTCAGGTTCGATGGAGAAGATGTGGCAACGTAGCAACTGCGTGAGCCGAGATGCGCGGCATGAATAGCACCGACGTTGATGGGCCGACCCGTTGTCGACGGCTGGAGGGGAAAGGAATAGGGTAAAAGTTTCCACGATGGTAGGGATAGACAGGAAACGATGAAACGGAAGGGGGATGCGATACATTTTGCATGTGGTGGTCGTCGGTGAGAGTAATATAACCGAGGTAATGTTACCCAGTTGCTGTTTACGGAGAGTTTTTGGAAATTTCATAAGCACATCTAGTTTCCCGGTTAAATTTGAAGCGCGGCAAATCAAATTGTCCAATCATAATAATCGAACTATTACACATTAGCTACACATTGACTAACATATGCTTCATGAAAATCGAACTAATGAGAACAACTATGTTGGAAATACATATACACATATGAAACATTTTGTAAATTATCGAACTTGTAGATAATAACATCGTTAATGCTTTCACGTGGACATTCTGCGCGCGAATCAATTTAAATCCTATTTTGAATTTCATAATATAAAATATTCAAATATTTATTATACAATATAATTATTATATAATATAACAATAATTTGAACGAATAGTTAATTCTTATATAATCTAACAATAGATTAAAAAAATATCTTTAACGGTTAAAAAAAGATATACATATACATGAATTGTATTGTTTGAAAATTTTTAGTTTAAAGATTCTTGAGAAACATCGGACATAGTGCAGCGTATTGGTGACGGTGAAATCGTAGAGGGGACGACCCCTCTTGCCCTACTCCGCTGTGCGCAACGTCATTGTGCTGTGTGGGGCCATGATTGTTGGAGTGTGTGTGCGTCCCTCGAGCTACGCGCAGACCTGCCCAGTAAATACGAGGTTTCCGTTCTCTGTGCGTGTCGAAAGAGTGCGTAGTAAAGGAAGAAAAGTCTTGTCTCATCGGCATCCTGGATCACCGGCGTGTCCATCATGCCGTTGAGTATTGGGGTTAACTTAAGAGTGACCGGACACTGTAATCAGGGCGGTCGTAAGTACATGGAGGACATGTTCAGCGTGGCTTTTCAATCGACACCGGATGACAAAGATTTGGAATATGCCTTCTTCGGAATATTCGATGGCCATGGTGGCGGCGAAGCAGCTACTTTTGCCAAAGAACATCTAATGAATGTTATTGTAAAACAGAAGAATTTTTGGAGTGATCGTGATGAGGATGTACTTCGAGCCATCAAAGACGGATATGTGAACACGCACTATGCGATGTGGCGGGAGCTTGGTAAAAATCTTATTTTCCTGTCTATTTCATTATTTCTATTATTTTATTTGTTTCTAGTAAAATTTAAATACATTCTGAATATATTTATCCAAAAACTCAGTATATTTAGTATTTTTTTAATAACTTCTCTCATTGTCCCGCGTATTTCCCCCACCACCTGTGCCTGATTAGGTTAGAATTTAGGTTATGTAATCTGAGCTAACCTGAAAATTTGAATTCAAAGAAAAAGTAGTTGAAAGAAAATATTCAATTCGTTTAGTATTTCTGTTATCAATTTGTCTATTATAAAACAAAGAATTGTAAAATGTAATTTATTGCAAAATTCTCGAACATATATGTTAATGTTAATTTATGTTTTTGTGACAGATAAATGGCCAAGAACTGCATCCGGACTACCATCTACGGCTGGGACTACGGCTAGCATAGCCTTTATTCGTAAAGGGAAGATTTATTTAGGTCATGTAGGAGATTCTGCCATAATATTAGGATACCAAGTAGATGGTGATCCTCAATGGCGAGCTGAAGCTTTAACCAAGGATCATAAGCCAGAAAGTGGACCAGAAATGATGAGAATACGTGAATCTGGTGGTAAAGTTGTTAGTAAATCTGGAGTTCCAAGAGTTGTATGGAATAGACCTCGTATAGGACATAAAGGACCAGTTCGAAGATCAACTCATATAGATGAAATTCCTTTTCTTGCTGTTGCTAGATCATTAGGTATATTGTTATTGAAATATTAAAAAATTCATATTAATATGCAAAGTATTATATAATTATCGATCTTATATTCTTTAGGTGATCTTTGGAGTTATAATTCTGAATTAAACACATTTGTTGTATCTCCAGAACCAGATGTTAAAGTAGTTGCAATTGATGTTGAATCACATCGTTGCCTTATTTTTGGAACAGATGGTTTATGGAATATGTTAACACCTCAAACTGCAGTAGCTATAGTTCAAGCTGCAGATAGACATAATGAAAAACATCTAATTGCTTCTCAACAAACGTGTAATGGGGTATGTTTAAATTAATTTATATAAAATATTGCAAATAAATGCAAAAAATATATATATATATATATTCGTAATTGTGACTATTTTATAACAGCAAGCTGATAATGTTCAACTATGGATAAATCCTTCAAAAAGTTTAGTAGATAGAGCATTAGAAAAGTGGTCATCAAAAAGATTACGTGCAGATAATACAAGTGTAGTTACATTGATGTTAGATCCACCAGGTCCATCTCGGAGTGAGGTATGTATTGTTTTTAATAATTAAAAATATTTCCATTTTTCATATAAATCGTTATAAAAAAAATAAAAATAAAAATTGCAAGAAAATGTTGCTCATTTTTGTCATAATATTAATCAAAGAAATTTAAAACTTTTCTTTTTTTTTCTACTAAGGTTCTATTAAGTCAGAAAGAATGTCTTGTGATGCATCATACAATTCATACACCTACACCTGTACCTGTTGAAACTCCAGAAAGATTGAATTATAATCCAGTCTTTTTAAGTATACCAAGACCTTCTTCTATAATAAATCACAATGATCAGATTAAAGGATCAGATTTCTCAAATCAAATTCAAGAAAATACAAAGGAATCGAATGTAGAAAATATTTTACTTGTAGAAAAAGTAGAAGAAAATCAAAATCAAGTAGATGAAACACACATGTCTATTCAGGAAACTTTTGTCGATGAAAATATTCAAGCTATAGAAACATCATCCAATAAAATATTAGAAAGAAGTATAGAAGTAAATAATCTTGAATCTGAAACAATTCCAGTAGAAAAAATTGAAAATATCGAAGAACAAGCAAAAACAACAAAACAGGAACATGATGTGCTAATTCATGATTTATTAATTTCACAAAATTCATCTGAAATAGAAAATAAAAACGATCCTAACGTTTCAAATGTGATTCACCAAAGTGCATTTTCTAATGATTGTAATGGTATACATTCTTCTGCAGTTATTAACAACACAGAAAGTAATGAAACTATTTCGGAAAATACTGCTTGTAGAGAAAATGAAATAAAAACTAACGTATTAAATGGATCACGTCATAAACAGTCAACAGTGTTTTCTACGTCAAGAAAAGAAGTCCGAAACAGAAGGAGAAGACACAGTTTAAATACACATTCGCGTAACACTCTCATGGATACGGGTTCTCTAGAAACAAAAACATATGTAAATTCTAGACTTAAATCGCGTAGTACAAAAGTGTCTGTGACAAATAACATGGTAGAGGAAGGTGTGAAAAACTCGACAAATAAAACGAGCAGTAGTGCTATTGGTAAACGAAGACATAGTGCAATATCTCAGAGTGTAATTAACACGGTCGAAGAATCATGTATATTACAAGAACCATGCGTTAAAAGGAGAACGCGCTCAGAGGATCGTCCAAATCCGGTCGATGAGAATGATCCAGCAAATCAAGCCACAAAAGATGCGAGTGGTAATTTAAGTTGGACTACCACAGAATCCAATATTACTCGTTCTACAGCTGGTGCTACCACTGTACCTGTACAGGAAAGACTGTCTTCGCTAAATAACTTCCAAAGAAATTTGGGAAAGAAAGCTACACCGGTGAAGACTATTAGAAGACCATCTATTAAAGGTCTGTTAAAACAGTTGTGGGCTGCTAGTCTCAGTGCAAGAGAATGGGATCAGGGGAGAAGTAATCGATCAAATAATTGTAACGAGCGGAGGATAAATCGAACTATGTCTATTATAGGTTCTTCGGATAATACCACCGTACCGCAACGTTGGCTCAGGTTGGTTTTTTTATCGCTTAATTTTTTTATCGTATGTAACAAGTTCATATTTACACGTAATATTTTTGCAACTTCTTACTTGATTAATTGATTATGTTTTCTTCTTTTTTATTTTCAGGTCGGATACTATTGCGGCGACACCTGTAAAAACACTACGCTCACGTAATGTAGATATAACTGGTCACACGATATCTGCACAATTAGTACATCAGTATGGCATAGTAAAGCAAAGTCGACTTTCTTTGCCGAGTAAATTGAAACAGTCCAATAATAATGGATTTTTACAATCGAGTAGAGTAAGGTCTTCTTCCTTAACATCTAGTATAAAACAAACTAGCAGTAATAATGGGAATGGAACTTGCTCTACAATTAATCCTACTAACACGGGATGTAACTCTAGTTCCGGAATGGCTAAAAGAGTTAAATCACCATATAACCCGAGTGCTAGATCATTAAGCACGCGATCTCGCATTAAACGCCTTGGAAAATGAGATAGGGTAATGTATATTAATTATATTACTTGTTACATTAAACAGGGTATTTTTTACCCTGATCAAATTTTTATTTACTTCGCTTTTCATATTCATGAAAAGATACTAGTTGGAAGAAAAGCTATTCTCATACTATTGCATTTTATCTTGAAGCTTAAAGATAATGTAGATAAGCTCTTGACTCAATTTTCCAAACATCTTGTCGGGATTAGATTTGCATTTTATGGACCAATCAATTTACGTAACAAAAAATTATCAATTTCCGTTGTTTCCTATTTTAGTTCTAACTTCTTACAATTTTCTTGCTAGTAAGTAATAAATAATCACGTACTATACGAAGATACTATTGTAAATAAAGCAATAGTTTGTTATCAATAAAATAGTATCTTTAACTTCCACGGCACTCTACGGGTGAAAAGTCGATCATATTTTTCATATTTGCATATTTTCACGCATTGAAGAATACCAATAATGTAGATATTCAATATTCATTAAATAATATAATAACGTGTTTTTTCGTGTTTCGTTTCCGAGAAAGAAATATAATACAAATAAAATTGCATGTTTATTTTCCGACTGTAGATATAATTGAAAATCGTGATGATCTTATTGTTATTCATGTGTATAATTTCCCGAATGTAATAGTATCCTTTTATCACTGTGTAACGCATATTTTTTGATTTCGAAAAGTTAATATTATTTATTTCGTTTTTCAAGTATGATTTCTCTTTCTCAAATAACAGATCACGATATTAATTTTATCGTTGTTTCATTTGAGTTTTGTCATCAGAAAACTAAATACATTTTTATCACTTTTCACTTTCTTAAAAGTCAGTTTGACTATATGTATAAGTAATATTGAAAGACTTCTTTTATTTTTTATGCTTTCTAATATCTGACTAGCTTATTGAAGCGTTAATTATAAGAGAAGAAGTTTAAAATTAAAAAAAAGAAGTACGTGAACATATGTATAAAATATGTGAGCATGAAAAGCGTAAAAAAAAGAAAAAGAGAATGACTGTACCGACAGAGTGTGTATGTGATTTATAGAAATTATTTCGAACAATTCCTCAACTTGTTCAGGCGATGCGATTTTTTAATCGATTTAGTAGTATTACTAAATCAATTGAAAAAATTGCATCATCTAAACGAGTTGTAAATGTTACAGTCTTCTAAGAAGGAATGATTTTTAAAGGGATTAACAAGTCGTTAAAGAGAAAATATGACTTGTTAGAATTGAAAAATTAAAATATCTAGTACGTAGGTACGTAATCATCTGCTTTGGCCGAATGAGTAGCTGTTCAAAATTCGTTCGATATTAAAAAAGAATGAGCATAGTCGTTAAATTTTGATATTTAACTTTATACAATGATAGCACAAAGTCGTAAGAAAGTCTTTTGATACATAAAAGATTCACAAATATTTCAATGCAATTTTATTCACTATTGTAAGTGTTCAAACACGATAGAATTTTGAATAGCAACCATTTTGGCATGAAGTGATATTGAAAATGACTGTCTATTATGCGATACAAAATTTAGATTATATTTAGAGTAATTTAAGAAAAGAACAGAAGTGATTTAATGAGCGAATGAAGTAAATTTCATTTGTTTATAGATGTTCAATAATGTAAATCATTGAAGCAGTAAACTTAATACAAATGTTCCATATAATTTTGTGCATAAATTCTTAAATAGGAACATATTCTATTAAAGTTTTGTTTTTGTGTATTTGTTGAGAATGTAATTTTGAATTTTGTGGTACTATTTTAAGATAATTTGAAATTTGTGGATAGTCAACGAAGCGTACTTTAGAAATTTAGTTTGAAAGTTTAGTTGAGTATGTGAATATAAAAAATGATTATAAATGATTAGAACGAGACAAGTAAATTCTCGTCTATGTGTTACAATCTTATTTCTTGTATTTAAATACGATGATTGTTGACGATTTTTGTTAAGAAATATTTAAAATTATAATCAAGTTATTTTTAGGATAATTTTTAATCAACTTTTATAGTTGGATTTTTTTTCTCTATATAAATAATATTGTAATAAGAGAATTTACTGTGTCCAAATTATCTGAATTATCTATGTAAAAATTATTTAGCCAGATAAAAATAGAGGAAAAAGAAAAGCCTGATTATATGTTGGAAAAGTTTATGTTTATATAAATTTATCAATATTTTTATATTTTTATGTTTCATTATAGACAGTGCAGAGAAACATAATTATATCAAAGAGAAGAATATGATACAGAAAAGAAAATAATGACACGTGCCTACAATAGTTACCATTTAAATGTGTATATATATATGTATAAAGTGTATTCATATATATCATGGACCAAGAAGAAAATAATTTTTCATTGATTTACTGAAAATAGTAGATTTACTGGAAGTACCAAATAAGAGATATATATATATATATATAT
>NW_006263371.1:373755-375104 GCF_000469605.1 Apis dorsata
TATATATATATATAAATGGACCTTAAACTATCTCTTCTTGGTACATGTAATACAAGTAGCACTGTGTATACATATAAATATATATAACTATGTATGTAAATATATATAAAGACGCATATATATACATACATATGTAAAATAAACACACGTATATTTGAAAGTCATCTACATACGTGTAGATATAATTAAAAATAAAAAATATAGATGATTGTGCTCATAGAAAATAAAAAAAAACATTTTTGCTAGTGTTTATTTATATACATGAAGAATTATAATATACATAAAAACAAAAAATACGAAATAAAGAAATGGACTTGGAAAAAAAGTCCGTCTGGTTGCGCTTGTAGATTTAACATTCGTTATATAGAACATAAATTAAAAAAAAAAATCTAAGTATTTTCTGAGAGTTCAAATAAGTGGAAACAGAAATAAGATTTAATAGGGTAATGGAAATGTATAGTGAACGAAAATTTATAGCTGGTTTATCTCAGGTTAAGTATAGGTTGAAGGAGGCGAACTCGAACAAATGTGTGATCACGTTTCAAATCTGTATATTTTAATTAAATAAACTGAAATATACAAATGTTTTTAGCAAATGTTTTCTTTACGAATACCAGCATAAGCTCTCATTGTGCAGTGCCTAAAAACTTAATCGCAATAATTATCAAATTGTATGAAAAAAATGTATTATCTAAGGAAATATTTTAAAAATATGCAATTCAATCATATTAAAAATTAAATTAATTCATTATTTTTACTTTGTTATAGATATTTTGACTTTGAAATAATGCAGAATTATTGAATAAAATAAAATTTAAAAAACTGGAACTGAGATGCAAATCGGATATTACAAAAATCACTTAAACGATTGTTATATTTCTATGCTGTTATTTGAAAAAATACAATTTTACATATATACAGCGACAGTTAAGTTGAATTTTTCTTTTTTTATCTCATTTCATATGTATAATTTATAGGCATTTGCACAAATATAATTAGCTCACATACACGTACTTTTAAAGATATAATACTAATGTATATATCATACATAATAATGTACATGCTAAATATTGATTTAATTTATATACCAATAATAAATACTTTCTTTTTCTTTTAAACCATCACTTTTACAAATATTAGATAAATTTCGAATAAAGTATTAGTGATGGATTACAATGTAAATAGAATTACAATAACTGACAGAATATAATTCGTTAGAAGAATTATCATACATGTTTGTATAGTTTAATTTTTAACATAAAATGTTTTATTGAGTTACATATTTTTATTTTATTCTTTTTCTTTCTTTTTTTGTTTTTTTGTTTTTTTTTTTTTTTTTTTTTTTTTTT
>NW_006263371.1:375275-383316 GCF_000469605.1 Apis dorsata
TTAAACTCATAGGTAGAATAAAATATTCAAAATTTATAAAAGTTATCTGTAATTATATGAGATAATACTGAAAATTGTAAATCTAAAATTTATTACATATTACAAAATTATTACATATTATTTTTTTTTCAATATCAAATTTCAATTATTTTAATTTTTTTATGATAGTAATTATTTAATTGCATAATAATTCTGAATTGTAGTTATGCCAAAATGTGAAAACAAATTTTTAATAATAATAAAAATATTGTTTATTTTATTTAATAATTATTTCAATTTTAAATTTTTTAAATACTTGATAAAGATTGACATGATTAATGAAATTTTTTATCAAATTAAATGAAATTTTAATTCAGAATAATACATCGTCTTATGTATAACATTGTAATAACATAGGAAATTTTTATTATTTGCTTTTAATATTTGTAATATGTGCAATTTTATTTTTTTATCATTGTATAACATTTTTGCAGCCAGTCATTCTTTCATATTAAAGTATTTATTTGAAAAATATCAATTTAATGCATAATAATCAACTTTTTAAAAATCGAAATAACAAGCAAAAGATTCAAAAAAAGGAAAAATATTTACCTTAATATTTTTCTTTAAAAAAAATTCTTTTTTAAAAAGCATATTATAAATTTGATTTATTTAATAGATTCATTAATCTGTTACTCATAATAATAAAATAAATTTCAAAGCATTACAAATCATTAAAAAATATTTTACTAAAGAAAAAAGGAAATGAATTACACTTAAGATTTTAAAAAATATAAAAGTGTATTTTAATTTCTCTTTTTCGATTCTTTACAAATTAACAATTAAAAAATATTAAAATATTAATTACCACAAAATATAATTATAAATATATTTGATACATTATTATAATATTCCTAGTATCTAGAAAAAATATTTATAAAAAGTGTAATTCATTTCTTTCTTTCTTATAGCAATAAATTTTTCAAAGATTTATTATACTGTGAAATTCGTATATATTACGATTATTTACAATAATTGAATCGGTATTTTAGCGTGCTTCAGTTCAAACACACGCACACGCATACGTATTAAAAGACAAATACGATAAGGCACAGAATACATATTGTTATTTACGAACAATCATTATATGTGATTGCATAGCCCCGATAAATAAAAAAAAGGCATGAAAATTAAATTGATAAATAAAATTTATTAATTTTTTAGTGTGAAAGATTTAAATATTGTATATTTCAATTATTGAAACATAATTATTAAAATAGTAATTTAATTTGTATTCTAAGATTATCATAAAAAAATACCAGTCTCTCATTTTTAATAATAATTCATCTCAAATCTATTTGAAATATTTTTCATTACATTCATTTATTTTTTATCATATGAAATTTATTATCATATGAAAAATAATATACATATATTTAGCCTTTTTCAGATTAATCGGGGCGATAATAAAAAAAGTATTGCAAGTATATATACTTGGTAACAGTGTAATATGTGTGTGCATTGTGTATGTGTCACACGCCATTAAGCGTATTCACATTAAAAAATTATTTATTTTTTTAAAGAACAAGTTATTATGATGGAAAATCTGTAAATTTTATTTACACTTAATAAAGACTTAATTTATTAATTAATGAAAATACTCTTAACGACGTCGAATATTAATATCTCACTCATTCACTATCATAGTCTGTCAATTGTGACATCATTATAACAAAAATTCATTGCACAATCTGATTAAAATTTTCTTCCTAATTATTTTTTATTATTCATTTAAAGAAAATATTCTTTTTATGTTATACATAACATTTAGATGGCTAAATAGAAATATTACATTAAGCAATGGCATTTTTCTTTGCTGGCTTTGTATGATGCTTAAATAAAATAGAAAATTGAAATACTATTTTGTTTAATATAAATAAGTAATTAAAGTATTTTCTCAAATTTTTTGATTATCGAAAATAGCAGAATTAAATATAGATATATTTTTATCTAATTCACAAAATATTATAATTTATTATCATTATCTATAGAGTTTGAAAAATAAAATATTAAAAATATACATAAATTTGGATGCGTCAAACATCTCATACGCCTCTTATTTTAGAATTTCAAATTCCCATTTAATGATTAATTTTAATCGTGTAAAAGTAATATGAGTTACATTATACTTATGTACTTACACTTAAACATATATAGATATTTACATTTTCCTTTTATACACATTTATAAAGAAGAGGTTTTAAATTGATCTCGAATAATGACACATGAAATAGCAATTGCATAAGAATTCTCGCATACTTTGCCTTTCTTTTTTAACATATTCCACATGCATAATTCTCTCCAGTAATTATCGAGTAAAAGTATTAGCACATAATATATAATTATGAAGTAGATTTTGCATGATGCCTTGGAAAATAACATGAAATTATTACCTATATAATTGAAATCTATTACGAAACCTATTTTCACCTTTTTCATTTTTAGCCATAATATAAAGAATGTCTAATAATAAATCCTAGATAAGTTGATTTTACATGCGAAATCGAATAAAAAATAAAGAATAACTCATTTAAATGAACATTTAAATGCAACATTTAAATGAAATTAAAAATTCTTGAATTGAGCAACATTTTGTTAGTATTTGTATTTTTTTATTCATACTAAAAATGATTAATTATTATTAATTACTATTATCTGTACATTTGTATTTTTATTATTTTCTGCAATTAAAAATATAATAAAAAGAATATGTTAAAAGTAAAATAAAAATTTGCACAATAATATTTTATATTTATAAATTCAACTTTTTCAAGAAAAATAGAAATTGATATAAAAAAAATTGTATTCTATATTTTCGATTCGTTTTTACATGTATAATTATATGATTTTTAATGCTTATTGTAGAACATCCTATCTATATAGTACATAATGTTTTTATTTTAGTGACAAACAAGAATGTAATGTTTCATTATGATTGCTGTAATTAATATTTGATATTGGAAGCACCAATTCATTTTTCAATAGTCATAGAAGAAAGATATACAAAGAAAGATTAATATATTTACCTTAATTGGTTATACTATAATAAAAGAATCATTAAACTAATGACTTGACATTCGAAGATCTTTATGACAAAAATTGCCTAGTAAACTGTTATCAAATGTTTTTCAGTCTTGGGAGAGTAAAATGTTCCTTGATTCGCGAGTAGTCCTGTTTGATTCTTTTACCACATTCGTTCGAGAACGAAATTAAATTGTTAAATTATTTATTACTCGGGCATTTTATATATTGCTCAAGTATATAATTCATTATTCTTTTTCTTTTCCAAATTTGGTTTTGTATCTTTTTTCTTTTAATAAGACATTTAATTTTAAAGCATGAAATTATGCCTTAATTATGCTCATGTACATGCACATAAATGCATTTATGCAAATTAAAACTTAAAAGTCGAAAAACGTCGACTTCAGTCGTTTGGTTTGCAATAAATTCTACAAAACTCTGCATGCTGAGGCAATAAATAATTTTCATAAATACATTTTTTTTACTATAAATAAAAATTTTTTTTAAATTTTTTACTTTAAAATTTTTTGGAAAATTATAGGAACCAAAAAAATGTTCGAGACTAGTTTTAGTTCAAATTCACAGAGTTTTGATTTATTAATATACGTGCACTGCTTGAAATAATAATAAAAAAAAATGAACTTCTTTTTTTATTTTTTCCAAACACTATATTCTCTTAATTAACTTGAGCAGTGTACCTTTTTGGCATATTTCTATGACCACAGTCGTTCGCGTTAGATACGTTATTGTTTCCTCTTCGGGGAAATCGTAGAATGAGACAAAAATGCACGTGTTCATCGACAAACCATTCAGCATTCTTGTAAATGTACAAGTATATACGAGGCACCGTTTTAAAACGCTAATATGTACAATTGTTCATCCTAACATTCTCAGGTGAAAAATATACGCAACATGATTCTTTTAGAATAAAAACAACTACATATGATCATTATCACGAAAAGCATTTTCTATACTACCGATTCTGAATCTTTCAATAAATTGATTCCCATTTTATGTCAGTATTCCCTTTCTTTTCTTTTTATGCTGCCATCACACTTTTGTACTGCAAAGAAGATGAAGAAGTCAGCTTGATGAGAAATGAAGAGGAATTACAGGAACTAACGATCATAGGAGAAGTTTGCTGAAATTTTTGCAAGGTTATCTTTTAAAACCTAACCAACAAACTATTATTTTCGGCACCATTCAATTGGCATCATTTTTAACCGTCGACATTTTTTAATCGCAATGAACGTTCTTTAAATTAGTCTCGACACCGAAAATGCTCAGAAATGGCGGATGAACATGATCTCCATATGTGATTAAACCAAATTTTTGGGCACTGCGAGCGCCATTGATATTATGCTGAGCTTCAGATATTTTAGGTGTCAAAAATGATTTCAGGTGCCATTTGATGATCGGAATACACCTGTGGAGCACACGTTGTGCTCGTTTCACTACGGGCTACACGGCACAACCTTTTCGTATCCCATAAAGGATCTTCAATTCTGGAACGATGATCTTTCTTATCAATGCGTTTGTCTTAACTGTCAACATTTCACGGTGAGGATCCTTTTTGAAGATTTTAATACCCGGCCGATGGACCAGAAATGCATTATCCAAGATGAGAAAATCATAATCGAGAACGCACAACGCGTAACCCTGAAACGAAAGTTAAACTGGGTTAATGATGCTTTCTTTAGAGAAATCGTATTAAAGAGAATGTTTTATGAATATTGCATGAACATTTTTTTGATTCTTTTTCTTTTTTTCATTTTATATAAAACAAGTCACAAAAATCACTTGTTTAAAAAGATTATACTTTTATTTTATTTTTCTTTTTAAATATTTTTTTTTTATTTTTTCATTTTTTAAATCACGAATTTTCACATTAATTTTTACTCTCATTAATTATTATCATTATTAATAATTATTATTAATAATAATTATTTAAAAATTATGGATAATAATGACTATTATATTATTATTATCATTTTTTTTTGCTATTAATTTTTATAATTTTCAAGATTAATTCATATATGTTGGATTTAAGCGTTTTATATTATTTTTTGCATCATATTATTGATTTTGAAAACAATTTTCGATCGAACATTTGATTGAAAATTTTATGACAAAATGAAACTAGGTTACGATTATTTCAAAGCCGGAAATCATCTGCACCTGTGTCATTTTGTCGCTTTTCCCCTCCCAGCTAAGCCTCTCATCGTACAGAGGATCATTATTGGTCCCGATGAAAATCGGCTCCCAGTGAACGAAACTGCCAGTCCTTTTGCCGACATGAAACACGTGAAGATCCTCGGTTTCCGGCGCTTCTTGCCACTCTTTACTTCGAGGAACATTGTGACAGCCAGAACACAATTTTTTATGAAAGGGAATAGCCGTACCAGACTTCAACATCTGAACCTGTAAAATTATTAATCTTGATAAAATATATGAAATATTTATATATATACAAAAACCAGTATATAAACGAATTATTTTTTTTCTAAAGTCTCATTTTTTTCGCGAGTCAATAATACACTATAATAATCTAATAAAAATGTATAAACGATTTCAAGAATTTGGAAAGTGATCTTCGCATAATGATTAAAAAAATTGATTAAAAATTGATTAAAAAAAAAATTTATCGATTCAACATTCTACCATTGGAATTAAAACACGGTACTTTGTGTGTGATATGAGAAAAAAGCAAGAGCATATACATGTGGGTATGCCATGATAATAAAATAAGGTTAGTTTTCGAAAAATGAAATGAAATTGAATAGTGCATAGAAATGGCGGAACTGAATTGAATATTTCATAGAAGAGCGGCCAGCGGCCAGCTACATTTCACAGTGATGCCACTAATTATACGTATCAAGGTCCACGGTCAAAGGAAGCGCCACTGATTAAACGACCCTCGCATTCATACCATTTAACGCATTGTCGGATATTATGCAGCCGTCATTGTGCTCTTTCGTATGCGTTTAATTACCTTCAAGTTCAGTTTTCAACTTAAATGTCAAATGGAAGAATGCACCGCAAGTTGTGATTTCTAGTCTAAATAATACGAAGATTGTTTCATTGAATAATTAAAAAAATGTTTCGTTATATAATTTCTTTAAGTGCCTGTTTTAAAAAGAAAAAATCTTTCGATATTTTTTTTTAATTTTTCTTTATTCATTGTCGAGTATCATAATACATGGATTGAAATCGAATTCTTCATTGAATGCAGCGGTGTTCAAACTATGTTCGAATATCACAGCGTAAAGGTTAACACATATCGTAGAAAAAAGTACGATTCCATATGAAGATTAAACAGAACAATGAATATCTATTAATTTTCTTTTTAATATTTTTTTCAAATCATATTATTAATATTAACTAATAATTCCGTTTTGGATTATCATTTGATTATTAAAAATTGTTTTTATTTCATAAAATAGTAAATCAGAGATGCACAAATAAGTAAGGTTGGATTGATATGAAACTAGTTTATATACTTATTAGATTTATTTATTTAGATTAACTTAGAAATTTATATCGAGAAATTATTATAAGTGCATTAGCAAACAATTGATATCTCGACTTACCAAATGTGTTTTATTGTTAGGCGGTTGACTTTTCTCGTCTACCTCAAAGATGGATAGTACAAAAACTTTGGGATTAGGCTTATAGAGGGCGGGCTGGTCTCTCCTTCTGATCATCTCGAGGAACTTTGCCGGCAAATCTGGATTCGGATAAAGCTCGATATCGCTGGCGAACACATAGAACGTCGGCGCCGATTCACGCGCTATATTACGGCCTACGTTCACAGGGTATAGCAATTTCTTCTCGTTTTTATACATCTTCGAAAGCGTAACGTTTATCCATGGTGGTCCAAGCGTGCAGTTATACGTGTCGGACATAACTTTCTCGGTTGGGGGTACCTATTTTAGAAGCAGATTATAGCATATAATAATAATACTTTGAAAACTGGATACTGTACAGAATAAATCACCTAAGTCTGGAAAATCAATTATTATTCAAAATGATTCATTATACCGATTAAAATTGTTTTGAATGAAAATTAGTAACATTATAAAGATCATAATTTTACATTGATTTTTACATTGATTTTTTATAGGTTAATATAGAGAGTCTGAACATATATGAATAATGAACATTAACTTTTTTTTTTTTAGACCGAACTTTTTTTATACTTTTTTAATGTATTAATCAATTCAACTTTTTTCCTATAAAAGAGTATTAAATCATTTCTACTCACAATATTTTCAGTCTTAAGTGACTTAGACTTACATAATATTATAATCTTATTTGTAATTTCAGTATTATTTTAATCGATACTGGTAATATAATAATAATGATAATAGATATAATAATATTCCGGAAAGAAAAAGATCACAACCAAATGCTTCTCTGCAAAATCTTAAGAAATTTCATCAATGATATTTCACCGCTTAAAATAAGACATTAAATTATCGGTAATCGGATAGAATAGATATAAAAAAGAACGAATTAAACAATGGTAGTGAATGTATTGGTATTTGGCAAAAGTGAAACGAAACTTGTAGACACGCAGCATGAGAAACAAATTGCTAAGAGAAATATTTCCTCCGTTCTTTTCTGTGTGGCGAAACTCTGTTATTAATTTCTTCTGTGTCACAATGTAACGTCGATATACATACACGAAATTAATTAGAACACAAAACTATGATTGCGACTCGTTTCAGATTCAGAATACACGCATAATAACTATTACACTGTGTGAAGGTCCTACTTTCAGACCATATAATATTTGTCAGATTATATTATGCAGAATGGAAAGAAATAGTTATTCCTTCCCATCTGTTTTACCGATTGATTCTGTCGTTTAATTTAATTTTCTCAATCTTTCATTTCAACCCGCTTTTTATTTTTTTATTTTTTTTTTTTTTTTTATATATATATATATTAAAAGAATTGTCTTTCCTAACTGAGAATC
>NW_006263371.1:383373-386451 GCF_000469605.1 Apis dorsata
AACTGAGAATCTATCTCATCTATCTTGAAAGATTTCTTCGCTTTGAAATGATGCTATACGTTCGAGAGAAAAGGTAGAAAGGAGGATTAAGCCAACTTTCTAAATAAATTTTCTAATTATAAAATTTCTTTTTTAATTAGAATTTTCTATTGAAAAGTTATGAAAAAATATTTAATTAAATTCTTCCTATTCATTTTTTTTTAATTTCAGAAAGATTTTTATTTGTCATAATATGTGCATAATATTGATAGGAAATATAAAATAATAAAAAATAAAACAAAACATAAAATAATATTAAATTCAAGATAAAAAAATGTAAATACAAATGGATTAAAAAAACTTAGAAAATTAGAAAAGAGAATGGAAAATAAAAGAAGAACGAACGAATTAAAGAAATTTCAAACAAATTAAAAAAAAAAAAAAAACTTTTTAAATTATTCAAAAGATTCGTGGAAAAAGAAATTTTTCTTTCAAATTGAAACACAATTTCCACGAATAAATCTAACTAATAATTTTTAAAAATTGAACGAAATGATTAATCGTATTCTATCTCGTAAAATTTAATTTCATCTTCATTTTCATTTCTGACTGAGAAGATTTTTCATTTCCTGGACCAATCTTTTCGTCGTGTCACGAGTACATGTAGATACAATAAATAACATAATGCAATAAATAAATAAAAAGTGCGGAAGAATAATTAATGTCACGCAATGGAAACACGAACGAGACTAAAAACACGGCGCATCCCATGTACTGGCAGCGTCAACAAGTGACACGATACTATCGAAATTGTGCGCGGTCAGCAACGTCTTGTGTTTTCGATACGTGAGTGATTTACACATCAAACGTGTCGGGTGAATCTCGTGGATACGTTTAAAAACCAGCCTCATCGCTGAGATGTTCACAGTTTTCGAAGAAGGATCGTAAGAACAATCTGAAAAAAGAAATGTACCTCAACGCTTTAACGTTTCTGTTGCTGGGTCTGGCAATAATTGGCAATTGCTCAGTTCCAACGGAGAAGAAAGAAGAATCTAAGGAAGAAGGATTGAAAGAGGAGGAGCCGAAGATCGAGCAGACTGGCGAAGACGTGGACAGATCTAAGAAGTCGATACTTCTTCACAAGATGACAGGAGCGCAACACATTCAGAAAGTTTCAAATAACGTTCAAACCCTGAACATACAGCCGGATGTAAAATCTACCAACATTCAATTTCCACAATTTCCTGTTCAAACTGTTAACATCCAAGAACGACAACCTGCTCAAATCAACATCCAACCAGCGGTTCAAACGCTCAACATTCAAAGGCCACAATCCGTTCAAACTGTCAACATCCGGCCAGCTTCTCAGACAGTTCAAACTTTGAGCATTCAAGGCCCGCAATCTGTCCAAACTTTGAACGTTCAAAACCCACAATCCGTTCAAACTTTCAGCGTTCAAAGTCCACCGGCTGTTCAAACTTTCAGCATCCAACCAAGTTTGCAAAGAGTCCAAATTTTGAGCGTCAAAGCTCCACAATCTTCTGTTCAAACTCTCAATATTCGGCCAGGATCCCAACCAATCTTGAGTTTGATTCCACGCGATCAAACCACTGCCAATGTGATCGCATTTGGTCCTCATTCGTCCAAGACCGTGCAAGTGTTCCAGCAGACCTATCCCGGCTCTCAAACCAACGTGAACATCGTCCAACCTTTCTCGAAAGAACCAGTAGTTGAGAAGGTCATTCGTGCGGAAAAAATCGTGGAGAATGTTCCAGAAAGAGTGGTTGTTTCAGAGGTAGAAAAGGAGATCGTGACACCAGTTTTCACAGAACAAGTTGTTAATCCTCAATATTCCAGGGTCGTGGTCTCAGAACCCAAAACCATGGCCTATTTCAAGTATCCTTTCTTGAAGTATGGGAAACCGAACATTATCTCTACAGTGAAGTCTAAATTGTTGGTTGAACATCCTTCAAAAGTGATGGAAATTAAGGAACACGCCCTGTTTCATATATAGAGAATACCACATAATATGCGATAGATCTAGTCTCCAAGAAATGTAAATCAAAATTGTTGAGCAATATTTATTTAATTTAATACTTGTTTTCAATTCAAATATATTTATTTGAGGATAATTTTTCTAATAGCTCTTTTAAATTCTCTCAGGAGCAAGATTTTCAAAAAAATATGATACGTGATACGCTAAATTGATGTAATTAAAACAATAGAATTAATGATATACTGTTGCGAAGTATAACCGAACAATGAAACATGTGTTTTTAATTATGAAACCTAGAAACGATTAATTTTAAAATTCCCTTCTCTCAGCTATAATTTCTTTCATAATTGTCTTTAAACAGAATTATTAAAGAATATTAAATATAAAAATATTTAGAAAAAAACCTGCAATCTCTTGGATCATAAATCATGTCTATCTAAATTAACAGACCATCCAGATCATATTTCTTTATTAATTCGATCTACGTTTATATACATATAAAAGAGAAGAAAAAAAAATGACAAGTGTTTCAAGGAAAGAAAGAGAAAGGAAAAAAAATAATATCGTCATTTCCTTTTACCCACCACTTTTGGCACGTGTTTGCTACTGAAGAATACATGGAAGGTGACCAGCTGGGAGACCAGCGGGCTGCCACAGTTTCTCGAGTACTTGATGGCGTCGAGAGTCGCCGCAAAGTCTGTTCCAGGGGCGTGCATCGCAATCGATATCGGGGCCCTCCATCGTTCCAACAACGGTTCCAGATTATCCAGAAACGTGTAATCCGCGTGCGTGGTGTACGTCACACTCTCCCAGCATCTCACCGCCATGCTCATAGGCACATAATTGTACAGGACCCAGTAATCACCCCGTTGCGCCCTTCTTGGTTCCATCGACTTTTCGTTGCACGGCACAGCTTCCTTTAGGCTCATCGTCGGCTGAATCACCGGCGTGTCGCTCTTCACCTTAACGAGAAAACGAACGGTTAATTCAGCAGATCGAAGCTCGATCGACAGAAGATTCTTTCATGGATTGGAAAATTTACATTTTGATGGAGAGGCGGGGAGAGATTCAATTTGGATTGAATTTTCTTCTCTTATGATGAT
>NW_006263371.1:386789-391101 GCF_000469605.1 Apis dorsata
AATAATAATCGAACTGTAGAATGAGAATTTGTAATTTTGTTGAGAAACATTTTTTTTTTTCAAAATTCTTTCGTTTAATTGGTTTATTTAAGTTCCATTGTGGGAATGAAAATTACGCAAAAATAGAGATACAATTATTATTGAAAAAAGGTTTTTTTACAATTCTTTCGTTTAATTAATAATGGTTTGTTTAAGTTCCATTGTGGAGATGAAAATTGCGCAAAAATATAAAAGGGATACAATATTGATACATGGGGCGAAGGTAAAGATTATAAATTGTTGGTATGGATTGAATCGAAGGGAGATTTTGATCGACTTCTATCGTGGGATGCTATGAAGAGGGTTGAAAATAATGAGATTAAATCCGGAAGGTCAGATATCGATGCGGATGGGATTAAAGTGGAATTCCACTTATTGGTCGGTTAATTATATTCTTTCGCTAAATCCATAAATCGAGCGTAAAATCAGAAATACAAAATGCAAAATAAAGTAAGATACGTTTGATTAAAATTGAAGAGGAAAAAATTTTTTCCTTAACGCCAATGTTATTCGAGTTTTCAGAGGAAGAGAATAATCTGTTTGATTATTTATATATATTGGAATAAATATAAATTTTGACGTATATATTTTATGGCATACTGAATTTTGCGATATCATCGATATTTCCTGTTGCTATTATTGTTGGATACGCTCGCTCGGGTAAAAACTTCTCTTTCAATTTTATACGAGGAAATAGGAAAAAAGCGAGAGAGAGAGAGAGAGAGAGAGAGAAAGACAGATACGTCGAAGTTCCTCTCTTTAAAATATCGAATGCACAGCGATTAGAACCGGCCTTCGAGCTCGATTTGGCGCGAATTAATCTCTCTGTACTTCTCTCTGGCTGCGAATTGCTCGATTTGCAAAAAAAAAAGAAAAAGAGAAATTTAATCTCGCTCGTTCAGCTGACGTATTATTCAGATTTTTGAACTTCGAGGCTTGAACTTAACACGTGTCATCAAATCTAATATGAGAATTATAATTTTTCGCTTGCCAAAATTTTGCCCCAATTTAAAAGAAGTTTTAAGAAGAGCTGTACGAAAAGATGTAGGAAAAATTGCGTTACGTGTATCGTTTTGAATTCTATTCTATTCCGGCTAATGACGTTTTCTTTTTCGCATTTATGATAACAAAAGATGTGTACGAATAATGCACATTGTTCGTGCGCATACTGAAAATAATATAGAGTGGATCCAGTTAAGTGTCGAATAAATATTTCAAAAAGGAGTAAAAGCAATACAGGTATAGCGCTATAAAAAGGAACATTTTTTTCTTTTCGGAAGAGCGAAGAAAAAAAAAAAATTTATCTTCGTGAAAATCGATTGAAAAATATAACGTGTGAATTTTCAATATAAATGATCGCAGAAATTGATCAATAAATTAGTTACGCCATTCGAAATCTAAAATTATATATCGTTCAATTGTCGTCAAGGTGGTTATGGATTAGCAAAATAATAGTTAAAAATCGTTAACATTCATCGCAGAGCACACAGTTCACGAACAGTTATCGTTATGCACGACAATGTAATACGATAATGCAAAAGCACTTCTGAATCCGACGTGATCTCTCGAGACCCGATCTCATTCAAAGATTAGGATTTTAAACGAGGTCGAGCCACTTTTCAACCAATGGCGGACAAGTGAATTTCAAACGAGAGTCGATCGTTTCGTCGATGAATACGTATTTCCATGATAAAAAATCTGACGAGATAAGATAGAATTGTACACGATGGACATTGTAATCCAAGAACCT
The DNA here is from genome assembly GCF_000469605.1 of Apis dorsata. NCBI lineage: Eukaryota > Metazoa > Arthropoda > Insecta > Hymenoptera > Apidae > Apis > Apis dorsata. The sequence goes on from NW_006263371.1 coordinate 388,579, forward strand.
CTTTTATCTGCCTCCGTTACAGATTTCCCCTCAAATTATCTGTATCTTTAAGTCGAACGAACGAAATTTGACGAACACGCCTTCACGCCTTTCAAAAAATATATCCTTTTAGTATTTTCCTACTTTATCGACGGGGTTACGAAGGATAAGAAATAACGCATAACCTCAACTCGACAATTAGATCGCAATATAACTGATCTACATCGTTTTATAATATTACAGATGAGAGTGTTTATCTAAACAAAAGCTCGTGGTATTTCTATTAAAATACAAATACAGTATATAAAAAGTTTGAATAATACGAAGCATAACATACATATATACATCCGTGCAGTTGTTCCGAAGAAATGTGTGTGCATCGAATACGATCGTTGACGTGGAAGATATTTGATATATAAGGTCAGAGTCATCGGAGTGTAAACGGTTGAAATATGCGGTTAAAAAAAAAAAAAAAAGAGGAGAAAAGAGCGAGATCATCAAGATATATTTTATTCGTTGATAAAAATTTCATAGTTGAACGAATGAAATGAGTGAGAATGGGAAGAAAAAATAATTAATCTATCCAATAATAACATCATTAAATGGAATATCCATTTTGAAAATTGGGGAATAATAATCGATTCAAATTGAAATTAAAATTAATTCGATTTGTTTGATACGTCCATCGTATGAATTATTCACAGATAATTCGAGATTTATTTAGCTCGAATTATCGCGGATCAATTTCACGGATCGATCGATCAACACCTACATAAATCAAATCGGCATAAAGCGTGAATAAATCGTGTTCGATCCAAAAAAAACTATTGGAGAAATCTCGTCTCATCGAACTTTTCCATCAAACGATCTGCTCGAATGGACTAAATCGTTCCACCGTACCGTCACTCGTCCAATTTATATCTTTTTCTTTTGTTTCTGGCCTTCTAAAGTTTAACGATGCCGTTTCCTTTCTTTACACGAATTTTGCCAATTGCAATTTTGTTGAATCGCACGTGCACTTAACCAATCTGATATAGAAACTTGATTTTCTATCGATTGAAAATTAAGAAAAATTAATGATCAAAAAAATACTGAATACAATCACTATAGTAACTTGTTCTCTCCGTCCAACTATAGCGGGAAACCTAACCTAGATCTCCCGATCGTCCAACCGTATCTCCATACAATAGAATGTCGCCTAAATGGATCGTGAAATAATTTCCAATTACTTTAATATTAACTATTTAGATAGTCCATTGAATTGAAAATGTCGATAAAAAGAATAAATTGCGCTGTTTGAATAATTTCTTCTCTTCTTGCATAAACATTCTCAACCTTCTCTTTTTTTAAATAAACGTCAATCAATACTAGAACATCGTAGTATCATCTTTCATCGGATTTCAAACAATTATATGGGTCGTAATTTAATAGTTACGAGTAAAATTACTAGAATAATTTGTTAAACATAACAATAAATCGTAACTATAATAAAATAGCTACGAAAAAGAAAATCATTCGAGCATTTTAACTCTTTGCATTCCAATGATCTCAGACACTCGGTTTGAACAGCGACAATATTTATTTATGTTCGATTTTTTTAAAATATCGCTTTAACACATTCCTAAGCTTTTTACATATAATTTTACAAAGCGTGGAATATCGAATGGTTAGATTTTTTTATCTCAAATTAAACCGTGATCGAACAACATTTTCGGCGAGTTTGACAATAGAAATATTACTTTCAAAAATATTTTTGAGTTTTGTAAGCATAAAAATAAGGTAAAATGAAATTAGTTCGAGCGAAGATGTGATTTTCCATCATTGAATAACGAAATTATTTCTATTCGTTAAGAAATTGACGACAGAGAGAAGGAAAAACTGAAAACAGAACGTAAGTAAGTAATAGAAGATGAAAAATAAAAATAATAAACAGTGAGAGCACGTTATTGAAATATTAATTCAAGATGAGTTTTTCATTATTAAATAACGAAATTATTAGATAGAGAGAGAGTGAAAAATAGTAATACAATATAAGAAGATAAAAAATAAGATTAATAGACAGTGTTGCTCTCAATGAAATAAGAAAGATGAAAGACATTAAACGACATTTTATCGCGATAATTATTTTATTATTATTAAAATATCGCGAAACGATAATATACACTTTAATATTCGACAAATTTTCTTTCTTCACACATAAATACACAAAATATTAAAATACAAAAATTTTATATTATTAATTCATTGAACGGATGCGGAAAATCGCGTGGAAAAAGGCCTCGAGCGCAAAGGCTTAACTTTTTCAAAGCCCAACGCGTTTTTCTTTCTTTTTTGAAAAAGAAAAGAAACGGACTCACCGTCTGATTACGCCTGCGCGATTCAGCTCCGTCGACGGGGTCAGGCCCGGCCTCGTCGTTGGTCGTCGGCCTCGTAACGAGATGCCTCGCCCTTATCTGGCCGGTCTTGTTGGCGTTACGGGCGCCCTTGCCCTCCTTGGTCGTGGGCACAGCTGACGAGGTGGCGGCGCCCTTCTGGGTGCCGTTC
>NW_006263371.1:391288-393378 GCF_000469605.1 Apis dorsata
TTGGTCGGCGGCTCCTCGATCCAGGGCCCGGAGGAGCCGTAATGGGCGCATACGTAGAGCAACACGCAGATATTGAGCACCACCGACACCCGTAGTGCCCAATTTCTACGCAATATGCTCAACATGCTCATTCTCCACCAGGACCTCCACCCCCTCCAGGACCACGGGGGAGGCCTTGTCGAGGTCGTGGCCAACGGCCGTTCTTCTACCGTCTTCTTCCGTCCACCTCNACCCCTACGGGGCCCGTCGTGCTCCGCGATCAGGATCTGGGCATGATTCCGGCCAGTTTCGACCCCCTCCCTCTCGATCCACCTCTGAAAATTAATTTGTCCATTGGATTGGATTTGAATTGGATCGATGCTTCAATTTTTCTTCTCAAATTTTTTTTTTTAACATGAGAAAATATTCGAAGAAATAGATCCTAAAGATTTTAAAATTGAATATTTCGATATATTCGTATAACATTTAACGATTGATCCACCTCTGAAAATTAATTTGTTGATTGGATTTGAATTGGATCGATGCTTCAATTTTTCTTCTCAAATTTTTTTTTAACTCGAGAGAATATTCAAAGAGATAGATCCTAAAGAAATTGAGAATAAAGAATTCTAAAGAAATTGAATATTTCGATATATTCGTATAACACCGATCGATCCACCTCTGAAAATTAATTTGTCCATTGGATTGGATTTGAATTGGATCGATGCTTCAATTTTTCTTCTCAAATTTTTTTTTTAACTCGAGAGAATATTCGAAGAGATAGATCCTAAAGAAATTGAGAATAAAGAATTCTAAAGAAATTGAATATTTCGATATATTCGTATAACACCGATCGATCCACCTCTGAAAATTAATGTGTCGATTGGATTGGATCGATGTTTCAATTTTTCTTCTCAAATTTTTTTTTTAACGCGAGAGAATATTCAAAGAGATAGATCCTAAAGAATTCTAAAGAAATTGAATATTTCGATATATTCGTATAATACCGATCCACCTCTGAAAATTAATTTGTCCATTGGATTGGATCGATGTTTCAATTTTTCTTCTCAAATTTTTTTTTAACTCGAGAGAATATTCGAAGAGATAGATCTTAAAGATTCTAAAGAAATTGAATATTTCGATATATTCGTATAACACTTCTTCTCTTCGTCCAATGCAAATTTAAATTGCTCGTAAATAAGCGCGCACTGTACTTTCGTATTGACTTGTAAAAACTTGCAAAGATGTTTTACGAATATAATATGTATGAATTAGCATACGAGAAAAAGAAGAGGATTTACAAATAACAGGTAGATTCTTAATATTAACGATTTTGCATTTAACTATTAATTCCTACTACGTACTCCGTCGATCTGTGCGATGAGGCCATTGCAAAAAGAGAAAAAAGAAAAACTCTAATCAATCACGTATACATCGTTGTCACACCGAAGGATCGAGGCTAACTGATAACTTGTTGACAATCCTTTCAACGAGTCTCGAGAGGAGGATCACGATTTACGTTTGCGCAAGAGTACGGTGAAATCGAGATTCGTTTCTGGAGATCGTTAAATCTGTTATTAGGCCGGTCATTTCTTAATCGGCGGACTACTTTGGCCACGGAAAATCAATAAGGACGGGTTAATTTTAGCCCGCGAATGCGGAAAGATCGGGCCGATATCCCATTTGTATCATGGACAGAAATTATCCCGGCAAATATAAAACTTAAAACCGAATATAAAATTGTTCATAAAAAAAACGCAACTAATATCACTAACCGCGAAGCTAATTACCGAGTTAAATCGCAAATATATTAAATTCCCAATTGTACATATCCAGTACTTTACTTTACTCCCTCATACATGTATTCATAAATTCAAATTACTTTTTCAACGATTAATCCCAAACTTTAAAATCAATATTAACTGCACAGGAATTATAGATATCTCTGCAAACTCTGTGTTAATCATACAATATTCCACGGATGGAAACGCTCACAAGCCAAGAGTTTACAACTGCAACTTACAAGTAAAACACTGAGTCTGAATCTAAGCCAACGTCTTCTCCCTCCTCAACTGGTATTATCTCAAGCTGCTCTTTGAAGCTATATATAT
>NW_006263371.1:393579-397333 GCF_000469605.1 Apis dorsata
AACAATTCTTGCGCAGGTTATTAGCAGGAGCAGCGGCGAGAACAACCGTTGGAAATTGGCACGGCACTTTGTATCGCGACTTAATACGATATACAGACAGCAATTGGAGTTTCTGAAGTTGGATTGCACGTCAACGGGGGAGAAGTTGGGCAACATTATGCCGGGAGGGCATATAACGCGAAACGATATTAGCTTCCGATAATTATTACTCGAGGACGAATAGAACGTCACGGATTTACTTTATACATGCAAACAATGTAAACTTCCTATTAGATATTCTTATCGTAATTACGATACACAGCAGACCGCTTTGAAAATTATCGTTTTAAATTAAATTATTTATATTGCGTTTAAACGATTAATTTATATTTTATTAAACATTTATTTTAATCGAGAAAATTTAATAAATTTACATCAGGAAAAGAGAGATTGTCGAGACATGCAAGTATTTCATATATATAAACTTATATACTTTTCGTGAAATTAATTAAAGAAACTTTTTGGTTTGTCAAATAAAATTTAAGGATGCGGAGTTGGTTGCTCTTGGCGTCGAGCAACCCGCCATGCATCGCTCTATCGCACGATTACATTCAAAACGGAAGTTTTAAATGACGGGTTTTATTGTCTCGATTATTACAGGATAGATAAATAAGAATATTTTAAATTGATTATTATTAACGTGTATAGTTGATCGATTGAAAAATAAGCGTAATTTTTATATTTCAGTTTATTAGTAAATTTTACTATTGCTCGAGTACTCTACTCGAGCGTGATGTATATAACTGTTATTCGAAATAATGCGCGTGTAATAACGCGGAAACTCGATTATATCGAATAGGGACGAAACCGAAGGACGATTAATCGAAATGAAAGTTGCAAGAAGCCATAAGAAAGGGTTGAGCGTAATTATCAACAACGTTCGATCGAATTGTAATTAGAAGATTTAAAATAGAAAACCGGTTCTGGAACCCGGAATATTTCGTTAATTATTAGAAACGATAAAAAAAAAAATTAACCGGTCGAAGATGTTTTCGAACTCGACTTTCCAGTTTGGCATGCACTTTATATAGAAGTAATGAATCAAATAGTAATAAGACAGTCCTAGTTTCATTTTTTTTTCTTCTGAACAACTTTCCAATCTTTGCGAGTATTCAGAAGAAATAATAATTCAAAGAATTATCTTGTCAAAAGTTTTCGTAAAATTTTATCGTATAAATAATTTTTTTTAATTACTTGACATTTATTTAAATTTGAATTATGTATATACAGACGGAAACGCAATTACAAAGTTGATTGCAAAGTTAAATTCTGATTGAATTTCGGTCACGATTGACCTGTTTAAATTATGGCGGGAGCAGACATCTTGATTTAGATTAGATACGAACCACGTTTTGGTTACATTTATTTTATTCGCGAATATTATATATAAATTGGAGTTTTAGATCCGAGCTACGATCCATGTGTACAATAAGGATTGAATTCTGATTAAATTTAGGTTAAGTTTAAGATTACGTTCGTATCGTTTTCCATCGTTGTAAACTTATTTTTTATTCTCTCGACGATCTAATGTTGCATACTTGCACAAGTATTTCGAAAGTGTCCCAATAATGGGACACCGTTTCGCGATCCTTGCCAGACGATTGCGCCAGACTATATAATTAATCGCTCTAAACCTGAGGAGAAGATACGGGATGAACGGTCGACGAACCTTTGTCATGTTGCAAAGTTGTCGTGGCGCCAAGGTAGGGGGAAGAAAATCGATGCAACTGTTTAATACGAGTGATTCATCGGGACTCGATTACCGTGCAAACGCGCGCTAGAGATCTTTACGTGTTTATCGTTCGCCTAGATGGCAACGTCGAAACGAAATCTCGTTGCCATGGCAATAACTTTTATTTCCTTTCGCCTCGTGGAAAAAAAATGGATACAGGTCTGAATAAAATAAAATTTCGTTTCGATAAAAAAAAAAGTAACAAACGCTTGATCTTGCTATAAATTTTATTTATCCTTGATTTCTAGGTAAATCGATTTCGAGGTAAATTGATGCAAGAAAAAGAGGGAAAGTAATTAATTAATTGTATTATATCGAATATTATATTAATTGAAATCTACAGCTGTATTTTCATGGATTATGTTATGTATTAACGCATCGCTTTTTTTTTTCTTTCAAGTGCATTTCTTTGACGAAATGTAATCCATTTTTTAATAACTATTATATATTTTTTAAGAAGCAACAAAAGAATATCTAACCACACGAGGATTTATATAAAAACTCGTATGTATATATATATATAAACGTTATTCTTGTACGAGTATAATAAGTAACTGTGAACTTTTTATCGAAGAATTGAAATATCGATCTGAGGCGTTGTAAATGTGTTTGTAAAACGTGTTTTCTAAATGTTCCGCAAAGCGTAAATTGTTTCACGTTACCCATTATGATTCGTTCCGGCGATAAAGTCACGCGTTGTTTAAAAACAATTTCACTTGTCGCGCGTTGGCAACGTTGATGCACAACATTAATATGCACTTCCGCAGAGGATACATTACCATAAGTACACGAAGTGTACCGGGTGCGCGTTTCTGTTTGATAAGAATCGGGGAGAGAAGACTCTGTCTGGCCTCTAAATTAACCGTGGGGAACCGAAACGAGATCGCTGTTGAATTTGTTAAATTCACCGGCCATGTTGGAAAATTTCGATAGGGCGACAAACGAAGAGTGACGAACAACGATTATCGATCAATAATCGCTGTGTCAGTTATCGTGTGATTGAAATATTAAAAAGAAAAAAAAAAATAATAAATCGAAATAAAAATTGTAAATTCGAGTTAAAAATTGTTACAAATTTACTTATTGCTACTTTACTTCAGTTTAGAATTATCTTATCTCTACTAAAATATCGATAGAAAAAAATCAATTATTGATATATCGGTTCGGTTGAGGTGAAAAATTAATCGATTAATATCTCGAATAATTTAAGTAATAATTACATAATCTTGGCCATTCTACAATTAATTGTGCTTATTCCATGCTTCGAATAATAAATTTATGGAAATAACTTTATTCTTAACTTCATAACCGTATAATTTTTTGAAATCGATAATATAATAATACAGCAATTACTTGATATACAAATTGTTTATTTTTTATTACCGCTCAAATTCAAATAATATTCCAATAAAAAAAATTTATTCCTATCAAAATAATTTTATTCTCAACCGTCTTTATAATTTTTTGTAATCGATAACGATACAGCAGTCGCTCCAAGTACAAATTACATATTTCGCGTAATTACATTTCAACGATAAATAATCTAATAATCGTAATTTCTATGTATACAACTATACACAATTACATTGAATCATTACTTCATTATCGACAATTCTTCAAATTAATCTCTACTGTAGATATTTTATATAACGTAACACACTATTTTCGAGAAAATATTTCGAAAGAAAAAGAATTCTTCTTCTTACCGCTCAAAATTCAATGATATTCCGTTTCCAGTGAAACTTCGCTCCCAACGATATCCTACGTAGGCGTTACGTTAATATGTCACGACTCAAACACCTTCTGCACGTTGTCACGAGTGAATTTTCCCTCTCCCTCCAAGCGTCAAATAAAATTTTCTCCCTCCCTCCCTTTCCCTTTCTCTCACATTTCTATCTCTTTTCGTTTCCATTTTGTTGGAGGACACGCGTATCGGAAGTCATCGGAATCGCTATCGAACTAAAAGCGATAACATTGTCTGCG
>NW_006263371.1:397482-400519 GCF_000469605.1 Apis dorsata
TAGAATATTTATATTTGTATTATATTATATTATATTATATATTTGGCTAGAAACTCTAGAAAGAAAGAGATAAAGAATCTTCAAAGAGAGAGAATCGAATTCTTAGAATATTTATATTTATATTATGTATATATATTATATTATATTATATATTTGGCTAGAAACTCTATAAAGAAAGAGATAAAGAATCTTCAAAGAGAGAGAATCGAATTTTTAGAATATTTATATTTATATTATGTATATATATTATATTATATTATATTATATATTTGGCTAGAAACTCTAGAAAGAAAGAGATAAAGAATCTTCAAAGAGATAGAGAATCGAATTCTCTCTCGATTAAAAATAAATAATTACGTAACAATAGCTCGACTAAGATAAGAGTTCAGCAAGATTTCGATTCGCTGATCCTCTTGAAAAAACGCGACGAAAATGGGGGAGATAAATCAGATGAAAACTTGCGAGCTAATTCGAGGAGAGACTTCCTCGAGAATTCTCAATTTTCGTGGAAAAGAAACCCATTCTGGTATGACGTTTGTAATTCTCGGCCGATGCACAAGACAGCTTTCAACCTGATAATAACTCTATTACCAGACACCCAGTAGTAATACTGTCCGCGTTGCGAAATACGGAGACAGGCGGACGGTGGAGAAATACGGAATTTCACGGAAAATTCAATGAAACTTTCCTCGAACGAGACTGCTTTCCTCCTTGCTAATTATATTAGCCGATTATATTAAGCGACGAGAAATAATAAAAGGCAACTTTTCGAGATTGTTGATGAATTATGATGATCCAATAATTATTGAATTTATCGCTCGAAACAGAATTGAATACTGTTGCTTCGTTTCTGATCATTTTTATGGAATATAATTAGATTTCGAGTCGAATGTGACGAATTTATTTTTGTCTGTGATAAACATACAGTATAGATTTTTTGTTCCATTTACTCATATTGCAGATTAGATCAAGCTGTTCGTTTCTTGTTACAAGGAATTAGACGTGGATTCATTCCAGTTTACAGTTAAAAATATATATATATATATAACTTGACATTAAGAAATGTCAATTCTCGTATGAAATATAAAATTTAATTCAATTTAACTCAACATATCTTTGCAATATCTGTTTTCTTAAAGTGTTCGCTGTCCCAGATGTCCATATATTCTTTTCTTTACGAACAAGATTTCGTCATAGTTCAAAACGATCCATTGATACGTACGTCTCGTTAATTACAGAAACATTGGTTTGAATAGAGCCTGTCTAACAGTGATCGCTAATAGCAGTCGCAGATGGTCCAATTCACTGGATGCCGATAGATCGAGGACCGGGAGGTTGATGACCCAAATTCGAAGTCAAAGACGTGTATCTCCTAGTGGACACGATGACATATATACAACGTTGGCCCATGCAATTGAATTCTTAGGCATAGGCACATCAAAAATCTAATAATATTTAGAATATCTAAAATATTCTAATAATTATAATTTATATTAAATATTAAAATTTAATTTATAAATATAAAATTTATAAATATACTAATATTTATATTTATAATTATATCTAAATATCTAAAATATTCTAATAATTATAATTTATAAATATAAAATTTATAAATATTCTAATATTTATATTTATAATTATAATTAATATATTTCTTCTATAGCGATTTATAGTGTGTCCAGTAAATTGGAAGAACCATTCCAGCTTATATTACGTTATAACAAGCATATAGGATTTATTTTTGCTGGATAATGAAAATTCTTTCAAAGTTCTTTAAAAATGTGAGTGGAGTTTATTTAAATAAATTCGGTTTTCTACTCTTGATTTTTCGTATCAAAGTATTTTTTTAGTTTTCTCGGTGATATCAAGTCTTTTTTTGTTTTTTTTTTAAACGTGCACATGACGCATAATAACGTACACGCGTTTCACGCGTATCATGGAATATACCCGATAATATGTATTATCTGGTTCGCATGAATCAGTTTGAATTAGAGCATTGAATTAGATTACTAGGAATAATAATATATGTATATATATATATATATATATATATATATAAGTTTCGTATAAAGAATTAATATATTCGTGAAACATTTTTGAATTGATAGAAAAGCCAGAAGCGTTAATTCATTGGAAAGGTTGGTTATATGCAATGCTTAGACTACTTGAATCATGCGCGATACTCGAATTGTTGACGCGATGGAAGGCAAAACAGATGCAAAAGTAAGTATAACAAAAAATATTCGGTTCGTTCTCACTCGATTTGATTTGTAAGCAAATGTTGAAGTTTGCATTATGGATAAACCTATCGACAGACAGAGGTGGATAATATATCTCTATCTCTCTTCCAGGCTTTCATAATCGTTCTTTCAAAGATGCTCCATTGATTATTATTAACCTATCATTATTATACACCTTGCCTGTATTTACACTCATAACTCGAATAATCTAAACATTAAACGCAATATAGCGATATTAAATTTAATCTCTTGAAATAATATTTATTATATCGTAAAAATTACACTTTTCTCCCCTTTCCAATTTTAAATAAATTCCTCGGCCGTCTCACAATTCACAGTTCAAATAATCTAAGCATTAAACGTATACAAATTTATATCGTTAAAATTAATTTTTCTCCCCTTTCCAATTTTAAATAAATTCCTCGGCCGTCTCACAATTCACAGTTCAAATAATCTAAGCATTAAACGTATACAAATTTACCCAATTTATACCGTTAAAATTAACTTTTCTCCCCTTTCCAATTTTAAATAAATTCCTCGGCCGTCTCACAATTCACAGTTCAAATAATCTAAGCATTAAATATATATACGCAATATATTGATATTAAATTTAAGTTCTTGAAATAATATTTATTATATCATTAAAATTTGACTTTTCTCCCCTTTCCAATTTTAAATAAATTCCTCGGCCGTCTCACAATTCACAGTTCAAATAATCTAAGCATTAAATATATACAAATTTATATCGTTAAAATTAACTTTTCTCCCCTTTCCAATTTTAAATAAATTCCTCG
>NW_006263371.1:400648-401631 GCF_000469605.1 Apis dorsata
AATATTTATTATATCATTAAAATTACACTTTTCTCCCCTTTCCAATTTTAAATAAATTCTTCGGCCGTCTCACAATTCACAGTTCAAATAATCTAAACATTAAACGTATACAAATTTATATCGTTAAAATTAACTTTTCTCCCCTTTCCAATTTTAAATAAATTCCTCGGTAGTCCCACAATTCAAATAATCTAAGCATTAAATATATATACACAATATATTGATATTAAATTTAATTTCTTGAAATTAATATTTATTATATCGTTAAAATTAGCCTCCCTTTCTTTCCTCTCCGAATTTTAAATAAATTCTTCGATCGTCCCACAATTAATTGTTATCGTTTTAACATGTGGTTAACATTAATAAAGCAGGCTGATAGAGGCGTATCATCGTATATACGGATTTCCTTAACGCTTGGGGGACTCGTTGTCGAGATAAAGGAGGCGCGTTTTCTGAACTGATATTAAGGAAATTGAGATAGTCAACGCGTACGATGTAAGCCAAGGTCAGTTGATAGAGGCAAATGAATACGGGTCATCCATTCCATCCATCTTTGGAATTGGTTTTTAGCAGAGGGGGTCTTGCGTACACAAAACTCTGTGATCTCTTCACAGTTCCACCGCTTGGCATTAATAATAGTCTAGGCCGGTCTAGAATTAGGGAAGTTTTATCGATAAAAGGGGGATGACGTCGAGGCTGTCATCCATTTATTATCGTAACTAAATATACGCGAAAAATCCAGGTTAAAGGTGGATATACAATTTTGCAGATTATTTTAAAGAAAGATCGAGAAAAATTATTACGTTTCCTTCTCTTTTTTTTCTTTTTATTGTTCAAAAAATGTGCAAACTCGTTTTATCGTCACAAATAAACTCGTGAAAATTATATTTTTATTTGTCTTTGCAATCTTTCTATCGTTATTTTATCCTTGAATATTAAATTAATTTTGAGGAAATAATTTGTGATTTAAAAAAATACGCTAC
>NW_006263371.1:402328-407097 GCF_000469605.1 Apis dorsata
GTATTAAATTAATTTTGAAAAAATAATTTGTGATTTAAAAAAATACGCTACGTTTAAAATTCTGAAGAAATTTCGATCGATCTTAGAAAGTTATTCAGATAACTTTTAAAAGTGCAAGTATCGCAAAACCTTTTATATTTCGTTTTATGAAATAATGAAAAGCTTTATAGTTTCGAATAGTTTCGAACTTGTCGAGGATTGTTTCCTTTTTAAAGTTCTTTTCGTTCGATCGTCGTCGAATCGATCTGCAATTTGTTTGTGCATGTATCGTGAAAAAAAAAAGAAGAGAAAAAAAATACGTGTATATGCCACTTGCATGATGGTGAAATGAATTATGGAGCAGGAATACGGTGACCAGCAATTTCGCGAGCAGCAGTGTCTTCGTGTAAGGCCACGTGTTTAGACGAGTCGACGGTTAAACGATCGATTATTATTTATTGTGACTTGAATCTTAACAATTTTGAGAGCGAAGAGGGAAAGATGTTGACGAAATTCGAAGATTGGTTGAATTTCAAAAAAAAAAAAACAGTGTTACATTTTAAAAAATAAATAAAGAAACAAAATAAAATTAAAATTTATTTGTTATTCAAAATTTTCAAATAAAAAAAAAAACCAGGAATTTATTCTTCGCTCTACAAGTGAAAACACTATGAAAAATTCATTGATCTTGTTGAATCGATGATTGACTAGTATAAATCAGTACAGACGATAAATAAATAATTATTTTAAAGAGTAAACAAAGAATAAATAAATCGAATCAGTTTATTTTAAATTTTTAGATAAAGAAGAGAAATTTATTTTTGTTTAAAGGTGGAAGATGAGAAATATTTAAAATTCAAAGATATTTTGAATTTATGATTAATTAAAATGTCCCAAGAAATGAAAATAAATATTAAGATATTGTTTTTAAATTATTTTTAAAAATAAATAAAATTGCTTTATTCTAATTTAATTTTATAAACAATAATAACTTTTTTTCGTCCAAATCATTCATTTTATCCAAATATCAGGCATACTTGATATTTATAGTGGAAAGATTTGCCATTAAAAAATTGATTTTAAACCAAGAATCTCACGAATCATAATATTCGTCGTTTCGAATCGAACAACTGATTTTTATATCATTAAAAATAAATAAAATAACGTAGAAAATCAAGATATATAAAATTCTCTCTACGAATAGAAAAGAAAACAAGAATAAAAATACTTTAGAAAATTGTATAAAAATTTCTTTTTTTTTTACCAATAATTTAATAATATTCTCTCCAACTTTAAGATCTAAGATATCATCTGCTCAATTTTTTGTCTCGTGAATCGTAATATTTGTCGTTTCGAACACCTGATTTTTACATCATTGATAGTAAATAAAGTAGAACGTAGAAAACGTAGAAAATGAAGATATATAAAATTCTCTTTACGAATAGAATAAACAAGAATAAAAATACTTTAGAAAATTGTATAAAAATTTATTTCTTTTTAGCAATAAATAATAATACTCTCTCGAACTCTGAGATTCTAATATCATCATCCATTCAATGTCATTTTACGATCAATTCTTTTCGCTTCTTTCTGGATCGTTACTTTGAGAGATTGAGAGCCACTGCTCTAGACGTCTAAACTTCGTCAATAGTTGGAGGAACGAAGCTGGAACGAAGCTTTAAATGAATTTGTTCGCTTATAATTAAGAATCGTGACGAATAGTTGAAGTTTCTCGGGAAAAAATAAAATTTTTAATAACCAAGAGATAACAAAAAGAATTCATTTATTCCTGCATGCACTTGTGCAAGGATAATTCGTCCTCTAAAGATAGATCGAGCAAACAAGCCGAGGATGAAGCTAGTGTTAAATAACTGACTCACCGACTCATTATCGAGGCAACGGCCAAGAAATTACAGTACATGCTGGATTTCGCATCCTGAGTATTATTCGTTTCTTTTCCTTGAGAAATCAAGGAAAACTAAACCTTTTCAACGTGCAATCAAAGAAATTAGATATTAATTTCTATTCGAGATGTAGCAATTCGAATAGCTGTTCACAGATTTACCTTTTCTATTCGGTCATTTTTTCAAATTTTTCTCGAAAACAAATCGATCGTTCGTTATTTTTCTTTTATTTCAAATAACGATCAATTATTATGGCAACGTGTAACACATATAAAAACTTGAAAATAATTAATAATTAATAATAAATATAATTAATAAATAATAATTAATCACAATACAATATACAATTTATGGGTGAATGTTATCGTAACTTTTAATGTTATATACACTTTCTAAGAGAAATTATAAGTCGTGTCACAGCAATACTCTTCAATACAATTTTAGAAATTTTACGAAATGGCCTTCAAAGCTGTCGTCGCGTTACTCTTTCATGTCATAGAAGAGTGCCTTTCTTTCGAGCGAGCTTTTATCTACTAAAAAAAAAAAAAGAAAAAGAAAAGCGTTAGAACATTTTCCTCGTTTACTTTTACTCTCCTCGATGATCTTTTCTTTTTCTTTTTTTTTTTTTCCATTCTTCCAAAAGTAAAGAATAATGCTTGCTTTGAAAAATGGACAACGGCATCGATGGCCAAACATTCGTACCACAATTGATATATCAATGATATTATTCGCGATGATACTTTCTGAACGTTTGTGATTATACAAAATAATTTTTGTTGCCACAATCTTCAAAGTTGAGAAACGATACACGGGGTATAATTTATATAACGAAGTTTACTTTCCAAGAGATGTAATTGGTTGTTAATTATAAGCATGATAAATAGACCGTTTATATTATTTATAATTGCTTTTGGCTACGCAGAAAATTATCACGGATAAACATGGATGAAAACTGCTCGAACGAAACTGTGCTCTTTTTCGTTTTTTTTTTTTTTTGAAAATTTTCTTTTAATTACCGTTGTGCAATGTAGGTCTTGTTTGTTCTTTTTTCTTTTTTTAAACGTAGTAAATGATCTAAATGTTGGCAAATTTTAAATTCGAATGCAAAGAAAATAGAAAATAGAAATTTGATACTACATATAATTTTCTCTCTCGTCGTTGTTTTTTTTTTATTAAGAAAAATACTCGTAAAAAAAGAAGAAAGTACCTCGCGTAATTGTTTAATTGTTTTTTAAGAGCTGCGTATTTTAATTATTCACTTCGATACCGTATAGAATGAACAACGATATTTTTGATAACCATTATTGATCGTGCGACAAACACGTACAAACGCTACGTTCATAAAATGATGTAATCAACTTGTAGACGGATGGATAAGTGTTTTCAATAACACGAAAAAAAAAAAGATATAAATGAAGAAATTATAAAAAGTATAAAAAAAAAAAAAGATTAAATTAATACTTGCAGCGATATGATAGATAGAATTGAAAAATTTTAAAAATTATGCAGAAAGAATTAATTAAGAATTAATTAAGAATCGTGGCGAGAGACAACATATGGATGGTTTCATACGTCATCAAGAGTAAACAAAGGGAAAAGCAACAAGTTCTAACCCGAATCTAACCCGATAAGCAACAAGTCCCACGCTTATCAAATGCCTCTCTCATCGACGATAAATTGGAGGCATGGCGTACAATTTTCGTGATCCGGTCATAAATCTCTGTCAATCAGCAAGCTATATCGGGCAAATTAGCTCATTAAGGAAGGAACGAACGGAGGAAAAATTGCACGTTTGTGAAACATTCGATCGAGGATAACGATCGTTATATTATTTCGTTATTTCTAGTCGTCGTTTCGTAAAATGTAAAAAAAAAAAAAAAAAAAGAGGACTTATTATATGATATATTATATATATATATGAAGATGCATCGTTGTCAAGGATACATTTTTCATTATCGTGTATTATATTACGAAACTGAGAAAAGTATATATATATATATATATATTAAGGAAGTAAAAAAAAAAGAGAGAAGAAAAGAGAAAAAAGATCGGTCGAGTTATACGTGTTTCGGAACATCGATGACTGGAAGCATTGTGCAAAGGGTTACGTCAGAACGTCCCTCGTAGCAGAAGCTATTTTATTACTTGATTACAAGATTGTTAGGCATTCCGCTCCTTTCGAATTTTTTTAAAATGGTTCTTGAATGGTAAACTATTCTTTTGCACATTAAGATCCCGGATGATGCCGCAATATTCAATAAAATCTACCGAAATTTATATATATATATATATTCATTTTGAGAAATAATGCTTTATATATATTTATATATATATTTTAGAGCCACTTGTTCAATGAAATATATCAAAATCTATATATTAATTTCGAGGAATAATATTTTATATATATATTTTAGAGCCACTTGTTTAATGAAATATATCGAAATCTATATATATATTCGTTTCGAGGAATAATGCTTTATATATATTTTAGAGCTATTTGTCCAATGAAATCTAATGAAATCTATCAAAATCTATATATGAATATATATATTAAGAAAAAGGACATATGATGACTTTATATAGACTTTATATTTTTTAGATTCATTTATCAAATGAAATCTATATATATATATATATTCATTTTGAGAAATAATGCTTTATATATATTTTAGAGTCACTTGTTCAATGAAATATATCAAAATCTATATATTAGTTTCAAGGAATAATATTTTATATATATTTTAGAGCCATTTGTTCAATTAAATATATCGAAATCTATATATTTATTTCAAGGAATAAGTGGCTTTATATATATTTTAGAGTCACTTGTCCAATGAAATCTACCAAAATCTAAATATATTCGTTTCGAGAAATAATGCTTTACAT
>NW_006263371.1:407308-409828 GCF_000469605.1 Apis dorsata
CTTGTCCAATGAAATCTACCAAAATCTAAATATATTCGTTTCGAGAAATAATATTTTAGAGCCATTTGTCTAATGAAATCTATCTATATATATATATTCGCTTCACGGAATAACACTTTATATATTTTAGCCCTATTTAACTATTTTGACATATGCTCCGATTTCGTTTGGACATATGCTTTATATATATTTATATATATATTTTAGAGCCATTTGTCTAATGAAATCTATATATATATATATATTCGTTTCGAGAAATAATATTTTAGAGCCATTTGTCCAATGAAATCTATCGAAATCTATATATTTATTTCAAGGAATAAGTGGCTTTATATATATTTTAGAGCCATTTGTCTAATGAAATCTATATATATATATATATTCGTTTCAAGGAATAACACTTTATATATTTTAGACCTATTTAACTATATTGACATATGCTCCGATTTCGTTTGGACATATGCTTTATATATATTTTAGAGGCACACTCGAAACAACTCGATTAACAATTAATAGATAAACCTTATTTAATTATCGTCTACTGTTCGAACTGTCTCTTCAACCGTGGAAACGTGGATAATTCGGTTCCA
This sequence comes from Apis dorsata, assembly GCF_000469605.1. Classification (NCBI taxonomy): domain Eukaryota; kingdom Metazoa; phylum Arthropoda; class Insecta; order Hymenoptera; family Apidae; genus Apis; species Apis dorsata. The sequence continues at coordinate 407,899 of NW_006263371.1, forward strand.
GGTGAGAAATAGTCGTACGTCAGACGGGCGGAGGCGTTACGTTACGTTACGTTACGTTTAAACGAGATCTCGAGGGACACAGAGTAGTACGCTATTCGCGAATCGAGTTCATGGACGTGGAGCAGTGCAGCAAGTGGCACGATTGAAAGGTGGGATGGATCTACCGGGCATACGTGACATAGATGCGCATACTTGAAATGATCGACATTAATGGGCAAACAACACGAGTTACGCACGTAGTTCAGCGGTCATGTGGCAATTTAAACAGAATCTAACCGAACAATTTGTCGGCTACCTGCGCGCACCGGGGAGGTCCCCGTTGAGAGAGGCAGGTAAATTCTTCTGGAAAGGTGCATCCTCTCTTGCTTTTTTTTAACGAGATACCGATAATCGCAGTAGAGATTTATTTTTATCCTTCAAACCTGAAAATATCATTAGCTTGGGTTCTTCGAAACGAATATTGCCTTTTTTCAAAAGATTTCGAGAATCCAAGTCGTGTTTTGGGACAAACTTTGTTGAATTCAAATAGTATCCAAAATTTACGTGTTTACAAATAATTGTGAGTGAGTATTCGAATCTAAAAAATCTTAAGTTTAAAAATTGAGGAGGGTAAATCACGAAAAATGATTTTCAGAGTTATCTTTACTTGCAATTATTTATGAAATGAAAATTTGTTTGCAACGAATGGATATAATTTACGGTGTGAAACGTAATCCTTCAAGAGATTTCGAGAATTCAAGTCGTGTTTTGAGGCAAACTTTGTTGAATTCATATCGTGAGTATCAAGTATCTAAAATTTAATACACAAAAATAATCAATAGTATCCAAAATTTACGTGTTTACAAATAACTGTGAGTGAATTTAAAAATTGAGGAGGGTAAATCACGAAAAATGATTTTCAGAGTTACTTGCAATTATTTATATCGAAAATTTTATAATGAAAATTTGTTTGTCTCGATGGAGATATATTTATATCATAAAACGTAAATCCTTCGATAATCACTTTAGCCTCACCTTAAAACTTTTTCTTGTTATCACTCCGATAAATTGATTTTCCTCGAAGATGCTTTCAACCGAATTAGAAAAATCTACTCTATCTATCTTGTATTTTGCGTGTAAAAAAAAACAACTAACAGCGTGAACTTGCTTAAACTCAAACTTTAAAAAATCACGTTATTCAACTTGTATAAATTTAAAACTCAAAATCAAACATATATATATATATATATATATATAGATCATTCGATTAATTGAATCACATAAGCTTAAAATCAAACTATATACAAATTTGATCCTTCAATTAATCAAATTCAATAATCTTAAGAAAGTTTAAAATATATATGCAAGATGCGTTAACTTATTCCTAGAATAATCTCTACATATACATACGTATATAATTAATATTAGATATTAATTGCAATATTATTTTTTTTTCTTTACTATTCAAAAAACTTCAAACCAGGTAATAATTCCGATTCAATAATCTTAAGAAAATTTAAAATATATATGCAAGATGCTTATTCGTAGAATAATCTCTACATATACATACATATATATATATTTAACATTATACATTAATTGCAATATTATTTTTTTTTCTTTACTATTCAAAAAACTTCAAACCAGGTAATAATTCCGATTCAATAATCTTAAGAAAATTTAAAATATATATGCAAGATGCTTATTCATAGAATAATTTCTACATATATATATATATATACATATATAATTAACATTATACATTGATTGCAATATTATTTTNTTTTTCTTTACTATTCAAAAAACTTCAAAGCAAATAATAATTCCGACTCAATAATCTTAAGAAAATTTAAAATATATATGCAAGATGCTTATTCATAGAATAATCTCTACATATATATATATATATACATATATAATTAACATTATACATTGATTGCAATATTATTTT
>NW_006263371.1:410040-419168 GCF_000469605.1 Apis dorsata
AAAACTTCAAACCAGGTAATAATTCCTCAATAATCTTAAGAAAATTTAAAATTTATATGCGTTAACTTAATCGTAGAGTAATCTCTACATATACATACGTATATAATTAACATTATACATTAATTGCAATATTATTTTTTTTTCTTTACAATTCAAAAACTTCAAACCAAGTAATAATTGATGATGTATTAATTTGTTTGTAAGCTTGCTTAGAGGGCGGGTGAAGAAAGACAAGGAGCGCACGAGTGGAGAGACAACGTTGCCATCGATCATTGTACTTCACCACGCCGATATCCAATTCCTGGAAGAGCAATAAAGCGCGTGTAACATTATTTTCCAGATGCATGCCAGAAAAAACGCCACGTATCGATGGAAAAAATGTCGACCAACAACTTCTGGCTACGTCGATTTTTATTAGAAAAATCTTTGGGTCAATGTCGCGTTTCGCTACGCCATTGACAGAAAATGCATTTCCAGAGTATCAATTTCAAAAAGAATATTCATCGTATCGCGATGAATCGCGTGTTTTTTTGGGAGGGGAGGAAGAGAGGGGGGGCAGAGACTGAGATAATTATCGAAACGAGTATCGATACTTATTTCTCGTGCATTTAACAACATAGCAAAAAAAAAAAAATATGTACAATGATGACGTACATATATGCTAAATATACTATACGATGTAAATCTATTCACGAGACACGAGTTTGTAAGATCGATTCGAAGAGATAAACATAAATGTTGATACGTGTGAAACTCAATTGTTAGATAAAAAGACAAGGTAAGGAGAGGAAAATTTGAATTGCTTGCAATTTTTGTCTTTTCTTGTTTTTCAGAATTCTCCCAATATCATTCTAGAGATTATTGAATTTAATTAATGATCAAATTTGTATATATAATAGTTCTAATAGTTTGCTGTTAACTTGTTTGAATTTTAAATTAAAAAAAAAACAAATTAAATTTAAATAAAATAAATTGTTAACTTATTTTATGTTATCTATTCGCGATTAATTCAAATTAATAATGAATCATCCTGTATGTAATAGTTTCTATTTACATTAGAAGAAAATAATAAAAGCAGCATATTGATAATATTGAAAATCTGACTGAAAATGAACATAAAGAAAAGAACACAACGTGTAATAATCGTGTGATTTCGTTGAAATTTCTGCAAACGACGAAACTGGAATTATTATTATCGAATAATTCGATTGAATTTCATTGGTCGATATAAATTTAACAGTGTGTACTTTTTGAACAACAATTGGATTATTTTAGGATCGTTCGTTATGTATTCTTTCTTCCGAAACCATACCATATTGCGATTGAAAGTTCGTTGAAGACGATAATATTATGCGCTCTATTGTTTGCAGAATGTAGCAGCATACATTGGGTCGACTTTCCAATCCAATTATTAAACGAAATGTTTGAGTTTCCAATTAGACCATGGCTAGTATTTGACTTTCCAATTGGAAGATATATATACGATTAATAATACCAACGCAAACTATTTCTCAAAGTTAAGCACATTTCTTCTTTTCTCTTCTTCTGTTTCGATACTCGATATTTTTCGTAAAACATCGAGAATAATTGTGACGATTTAAATACGTTTTATTTTAACGGCTTTGATGAAATATTTGATATCTCACTTTCAATTAACTTCGTTCGAGAAGTGGAGACATCTGGAAAAGAAGCACTGTATTAATTATTGACGAGGCATAAATCGCTCGTAAAGTTTAAAATAAAAAAGGAGAAAAAACGAATGCGACATAAATAAATAATGAGACGGAAGCTGGTATCAAGAAGAAAATTTTTATCTCTACTTATCGGGAACATAAACGTGTTGTGTTCAATTTCCTGAACACACACACATATATATATATATATTATATAAATAAAATCATGGTATTAGAAAACGAAAATGGATCGTGAACTTTAAAAAGTATAAAAATTTTTTAAATCATCACGATTATTGATATCACAAAATAATTAATTATCTTAAGTCAAGCTTGAGAGAATCATCTCTTTAGAAATCATCAGACTGAGAACCACTTTATGTTGTATAATATAAATGAAAAACACTTTTGAGAAATACTTTGTCCAATACCTTTTGGTAAAAAAAGCTCAGGTTGAGAACTACTGCTACTAAAATATGGCAGCAATAACTATATTAAAAAAAAAAATAAATAAGAAATTAAAATCGTTAATTGTAATCCTTTCAAGGATTCTGAAGATTGAAAATCCGATCTAAAGAAGCAAATAATTGAATCACAAATGTTATATTTGTAAAAGAATGGATAATCCAAATTTCTAATCTCTGAAACTGACTGGCAGACTCCGTGTTAACTCAAATACTCTTAACACGATTAAAATCTCATTTCTAAGTCTGGTTTCCAATTCTATCGTTTCGTTCAGCATGATGCAACAAGATGTTTTTTATTTCGACGTAAACTATTTTTCCGGATGAATAATAAATGAATAATAAATAAACTTACGCGATTATCGAAGCACGGAATAATAATATCAGCGACGAGTTACCGCGCACAGTGTAGTATATCACGCTCGAAAACAATTATCTCGAAACGATCACAGGCTGCTGCCACGTTCCTCCGCTGCCTAGCAACGTGCGGTTAACAAATGTGAAATACAAACGGCGGCCACGCAGCTTTGAAACTTGGAGAAAATGGTATCCGGCCGAATATAACCGAATATATCTAATCTAATAAGCGAGAGATTATCGAGAAAAAGAGAATTTTCTCAGAGTTTAAAATAAAAATTGAAAAAAAGAAGAAGAAAAAGAACAGATTTTTCCTTTTGCTTTTTATCTTATCTCGTTTTTCTCAGAGTCAAATACTTTTTAGAGCTCGTAATCGGCTCGTTTCCTTCTTCGATAGATCGTAATATCTCTTTCTCTCGGATTTTATTCGTGCGTAACTTTGATAAATAGTTAAACGAATTCTTTGATATTCACACGAGGCCGATAAATTGGTCCCAAGCTTGACTTTGTTGCACAATTTTACTTACCCGAGTTTAGACAAGTAATTTCATCTCGAGTTTGAGCTTATACAAATCGAGTAACGCGATATCAAGTTTGGATCTATGCTGAGTTCAGTAATTTGATTTCAAGTATAGATTTATGTTTATGCAAGGATGTTGTAATAGATAATGTTTGGTTTGACCAACTCTGATATTTTTTGATTTTCTTTTTTTTTTTTTTCATTTTAAAGAAGAAATTATATTTGTATTGTTATTATTACGAAAATATGACGTATTTTCTCCTGTAATAAATTTAATAAAAATATATTTAATAAATAAATTTAGTAAAAAAGGTGTAAACTTGTTGTAAATATTATTCGTCCATTCGCGTTTCACGAATTCGAATTAATTTGGAAAATGTGAAATGTTATTGAGATTAAAAAAAGACTTAACAATAACTTAACAAATTTGAGTTTAACACTTTTCTCTTTTCGAGCATGAAAGATGAAGACAAGTTAGTCCAATCAACTTTTGACCCCTTATGAAGTATCGATACATACAATCGCTGAAGGAAAGTTTTAATGCATCTCATAAAAAGATTATTTTTACTGGAATAAAATCTGTACATAACTTGGCCATTTATTGACGCATAAAAAACAAATAGCTCGATATATTGCTGTGTCAATTTATTATTAACTTATGCGAAATGAAACTTGATAGAAAAATTTTATTTTATCGAAATCAAATCGATACAACATGAGAGAAAGGAAAGAGAAAAAAAAGCAATCATAAAGCGCGCCGAATCTGTTACCTAATCCAGTCTGGCTTCATTGGATCTGATTCAGCGGTTGGCAAAGGAGACAATTTTTTATTTATCCTTGGACAGACAAAATTTAAAAAAACGATACGAACACCAGGAAAGATAATAATTGTCGACTTTTCAACTAAAAATTGTCCGAATCCTTCGATTCGATTCGAAAGAATTCATTTCATCGTGACAATTTATTATTAATAAGAATCAAATTGCTAACATTTTTTTTTTCTTTTTTGCAAATACTACTTTCTCGAATTAAAAACGAATCAAATCAATCAACTTAAAATTTTCAAAATTTTGATCATTCTGTTTAAAATTTTCATTCCATCTTCTTCCTCCACCTCCAATGGAAACGCGACTCGTGGGCACTCTTGTAGGAAGTAAGGGGGAGTAGATCCCCAAGCAGACAGACATTAATGATTCCCGTTGTAATACGTAGAACGACGAAGGAATAGGCGCGAGAGTGCAGTTTCAGAACCGGTTAAACTCCCGCGACAACCTTGAAGAGAAGTCTCGCGCAAAGCGAGAGAGCCGAGGCAGACCACGTTTTCACCGCGGTGGGGAAGCCTTACAAATTCTAATGGGCAAGTTCACGGTTCCTGAGCCCGTTACCACCGACCACCGATCGTCTGTCCGCTATAGGACCATTTTTCGATCACGTATACGTTCTTGCGACGTGTGTCACCCTCCGATCATTTCGAGAATTTTTTGAAAAGATGGAGAAGGTCTCTCCTTTTAATCGTTTCATCGTCGAATAATTTAATTCTCATCCTTTTAATCGTCTTCATCGTCGAATATTTGGATGGATGGCGAAGGAAAGCGTTGGGGATGGATCTTCCTCCATCTTGGAACGAAACGTTTTATTTTGTGAAATATTTTATTTTTTGGAAAAAATAGGGATAGATCTTGGAATGGAGGATTAATAATCGTTTTATTATTGAAAAGATGGGGAAGGTCTCTCCTTTTAATCGTTTCATCGTCGAATAATTTAACTCTCATCCTTTTAATCGTCTTCATCGTCGAATATTTGGATGGATGGCGAAGGAAAGCGTTGGGGATGGATCCTCCTCCATCTTGGAACGAAACGTTTTACTTTCGAACGTTTGTGTATTTTGAGAAATATTTTATTTTTTGGAAAAAACAGGGATAGATCTTGGAATGGAGGATTAATAATCGTTTTATTATTGAAAAGATGGGGGAGGTCTCTCCTTTTAATCGTTTCATCGTCGAATAATTTAACTCTCATCCTTTTAATCGTCTTCATCGTCGAATATTTGGATGGATGGCGAAGGAAAGCGTTGGGGATGCATTCTCTTCCATCTTGGAACGAAACGTTTTATTTTTGTGTATTTTGAGAAATATTTTATTTTTTGGAAAAAACAGGGATGGATCTTGGAATGGAGGATTAATAATCGTTTTATTATTGAAAAGATGGGGAAGATCTCTTCTTTTAATCGTTTCATCGTCGAATAATTTAATTCTCATCCTTTTAATCGTCTTCATCGTCGAATATTTGGATGGATGGCGAAGGAAAGCGTTGGGGATGGATTCTCCTCCATCTTGGGACGAAACGTTTTATTTTGTGAAAGATTTTATTTTTTGGAAAAAATCGGGATAGATCTTGGAATGGAGGATTAATAATCGTTTTATTTTCGAATATTTGATAGATGAAAAGCGGTATTGATGGATGGATCCTCGCCATATTTTATTTTTGAATCTTTGTGTACGAGAAATATTTTATTTTTTGGAAAAAATAGGGATAGATCTTGGAATGGAGGATTAATAATCGTTTTATTTTCGAATATTTGATAGATGAAAAGCGGTATTGATGGATGGATCCTCGCCATATTTTATTTTTGAATATTTGTGTACGAGAAATATTTTATTTTTTCGAAAAACATTGTTAGGGATAGATTTTAAAATGGAGGATTAATAATCCTTTTATTTTCGAATATTTGATGGATGGATCCTCGCCATGTTTTATTTTTGAATATTTGTGTACGAGAAATATTTTATTTTTTGAAAAAACATTGTTGAGGATGGATTTTAAATGGAGAATTAATAGTCCTTTTATTTTCGAATATTTGATGGATGGATCCTCGTCATCTTGAAACGAATTAAATGTTTTATTTTCGAGCATTTATATTTTGAGAAATATTTTATTTTTTGGATAAACATTATTAGGGATGGATCTTGGAATGGAGGATTAATAGTCATTTTATTTTTGAATATTTGATAGATGGAAAATGGTATTGATGGATGGATCCTCGCCATATTTTATTTTCGAATATTTTATTTTTTGGAATAGAAAACATTGATGAAAGTAAACATTGATGATGTTTCATTTTGGGATCCTCGAGATTTTAGAGTGAATCAATCGTCGTTTTATTTTTGAATACTCGTATACGAAAAATATCTCGTTTTGGAATGGAAAGCATGGTTGGAAATTGGGAATAGATCCTTAATATCCATCTTAAAATAAACGTTTTATCTTCGAATACGAAGAAACATTTTATTTTGGGATAAAAAGCACTGAAATAACATTGCACGTATACACACGATTAAAACTAATAAATCTATGTAAATAAAAAAATAAATCGCAATTTAAAGATCACAGCTATGTAATACAGTTATATATATATATCTTTAAAAAATTATAATTATTATTCTAACCAAGGTATTTTAAACTATGCTAAGATTAATGGTATTTTTAAATACTTTTCAATATTTAAAAAAAATGATATAAAAACAAACGTGACTACAATATCCAACTACACATACACAACAATCAAAAACTTGAAAATCAAATTTTAATTAAATTGATGCTCATCGTTGAATACAACACCGACATTTATAACGCGAAAAACGAGGACAATTCCTTTCAATGGATTCACTTTCTCTACACAATATTAAAATTTAAAAATTACAATTTATTTATCAAATGATACATATCTCTGCAACGTAATACCAAAGCCTGGGAAACGTTTTGAATAATGCAACGAAGACGATATTACAATAATAATCTCAATTATCTGACAAGTAGCCTATGCTCCGCTACATCATTCATGGACGGAAGATGAAAACAATTCCACCGAGACAGAAAGCACGTACAATAATAATCGCGTATCAAAATTTCCTCCACAAATATCGAAGATGATAGATACATCTTTACAACAACAAACTTAACAACGAAATGCAACAAAATATTTATTATAATAATTTCAATCGCTCAACGTAATAAAAACTATTCTCGTTTCAACCTACGTCTTCTCATCGACATACGTGTACATAATAATCGTCAAAACTTGAGAACAATCATTAAAAAATAATTAATTTATTTATAAATTATATAAAATATAATCTTATTACCATTATAAATAATCTAAATAATAAGATTCCACAAATTAATATTTTTATAATAATTCAAAATAAAATACTTATATCATTGAAAACCCGGCGATAGATTTCAAATATACCGCGCCTTTGTTACAACGCCGCATCGAAACTCGACCAATCGATATCGACGATAGCAATTTCAATTTACGATAAAAAGCACGTATACACGTTGTTGTTGCGTCGTATATTTACGAAGGAGGACAAGAATTCGAGGAGGGGATCGAGTTCGAGGTGTGGCTTGTGGATCACCATAATAAAGCGTTCTCGATAAAGAAGAAGATCGAGGGACGACCGGCCCTTGAAAATCGTATTATTCATTACGCGGCGAGCTAGTTGATGAAATAACGGGTAACACGCTTAACCACCGCATGCGAACGGGCTATAAATAATCCGCGGAGACCCGTTTCCTGTTGTAAGTTTAATGCGTGGCCACGGACAAAGTGATGTTTAACTTGACGAGCGGTCGTAAGAACCGGACGCGAGAAAAATCGGTGGTACCACTCGCTTAGCTACCACTCGCCTATACCTGTTTCCTCGCTGGATTCCGACACTTTATCGCGGCCAATGCTCCCTTCGATGATAATGAGTCGTCGTTCCCCCGACATTCGCGTCGTTTTGGGAAAAATGCGATTCCAAAATGTGCTTCTATTTTCTCCTTTTTTACTCGAAATTATCCTCGAGAGTTGCATGAGCGAAAAATTCTTTTCTTTCTTTCTTTCTTTTTTACTGGGATTTTTTTCACTGGCAGTGTGTGTATATATGAAATACGCGTGGATTGGATATTTTTCAACGAATTTGTAATAAAAAAATAAATGCTGCTGTTACATTGATTGCATTTGGATATTTTTGAGAAAATCATCATGTGATATTTATTATTGATTATTGAAGGCTTGATATCGGAAATAAAATAACACTTGTTTGAATGCCAGCATATGATAAATAAGATTAAGTAATTAACACGTATGAAGATAAAATTCAATGTAATAGTAGAATCGATTTTTGCAAATATATATTTGCAAGCTGATAACACCAATCAATTATTAATTGTAATTGTGTGCGTAATATAAAAATAATATAATTATATATATAATTGTACATAATATAAAAAAAAACATTCGAAATTTTCTTCTTTGTAACGTATTATTTAAAAATCGTCAAAATTCATCGAAGATACAATGGTTTGTTAAACAATTAACAAGTTACACTTTTATCGTACAATTATTCGCCACTAACTGTATTCCAAAAGGATGAGAGATTGGGGATGGAAACGAGACACACACATATATACATATAATAAATGAAAATAAACAAAGAGCATGGATAATTGCCATAGATATAAATAGAGCGAAAAGAGAGAGAAAGAAAAAGAAATAACTCGTTCGATAAACGACGAATTCGTGGATAGATAATGGAAGATGGATATAAATAGAGCGGGAATTCGAATAAACGATGTAATTTATTCGGTCGTAAAATATTATTATGCAGGAAATTGTAATTAAATGTTGTTGAGAGACGGGGAGTAGAAAACACCGGTATGAATGCTTTTCATGGTTTTCATACCTTCGATTTGCATTCGAAGTCAACACTTTTATGGCGAATTCTCAACGGGGAAAGTAAGGAGCGGTTTTGAAGCGGTGGTTTACAACGGCGATTCCGATTCGTACGCGTTCCTTCGACCGTTAATTAAGCGAAACAAAAAAAAAAAAAAAAAAAGAAAAAGACGCACGATGAGAGAATAGTGAAAAACGCAGAGAAGAAGAAAAAAAAGAAAAACAAGCAAAAAGATTTATTAGCGAGGAAAAAAAAAAAAAGAAAAAACTTCATCCCGGATTAATAAAGCAAGAATGTGATCCGCCTGCATCCACCGCTTGAATAATTTATAGTCGAAGAGAGAGAGAGAGAGAGAGAGAGAGAGAGAGAGAGAGAGAGAGAGAGAGAGAGAGAG
>NW_006263371.1:419240-420739 GCF_000469605.1 Apis dorsata
AATCTACTTTCACGGGCGTTCGTTTTACCATGATAGAGATAAAGTCGAAACTGTACTGATACTCTGTGACCCTCTTTGAATGCACCGGTGCTTCGATAGGCTGCCGAGTTTCCAACAGTTTTTTTCTAGTTGGGATGATAGCGCAGTTTCTCTTGAAATTTGAACGATTTTATTGCTATTATTGTTTATATATTCAGGATATTCGTTCTTGCTTTTCTTTCACGAAGAGTGATTGGTTATTAACAAAGAAAGGAATTTTTGGAATTTGGGAATTCCCTTCCTGTTGTGCATGATAAATTCACAAAGGGGAGATAATACAATTGTGATTGTTGCAAAAAATTGCAGTTCTTGTAAATGGGATAATCGTGTCATTTCAAACGATATCTTCGGAATCGTGCTCCTGAGAAGAGGATTTGTATAAGGTGGGGGGAGGGGAGGAAAAAGTTGAGCGGAGGTTAATAATCGTCATAGGTATATTTATACTTGTTTTTTTTTTTTTTTTTTTTTCCAAACTCGAAGCTTTGGATTCTTTCTTGAAGACATTTCACCGATTTCTTGGAGTTGTTTTTAATGCCACGAGGAAGTTATAAACGCTTTATGAGTCAATATCCTGAGGTTTCTTTTTTTCTTTTATTTTTTCTTTTTTGTCAATGCAAATTTAAATACCGCATAATTCACGCGGAACGGGTTGGTAATATTTCATCATCGAAATCAACGAGGCGATAGAAATTCTCTTTTGCAATTATTTCATCGATCGTTTTAATCTCATCCATAAATTAAAACTATTACTATTACTACTACTGTTACGCTATTATTGTAAAAAACAAAACCTTGATTGCTACAATTATTTTCAACTTATAAGGAATAATCGTCGATCGAAGGCCATTTTCTCGAAAGTGATTTTACAAGAAGAAGAAAAAAAGGAGCGAATTAATCTCGACAAAAGATCCATTTAAATCCGCATTCATTACTTGACGGATTTCAATTGAATACATTTCTTTACGTAAACGTCGGAAAATTGGCAATGAAAAATATTATTAATTATATAAATTAATTCAATCCATTTAAATAATTCATCACCTCGAAGTGAGTGAATCTCGATCATAATCGACAAAAGGTTTGACTGCTGAATTACACTTCTTGTGTAAACAATTAGAAGATGTGACAATGGGCATTCGACAACTGTTATTAATTGGAGATTGACACGTGACAATGCAGATGACGTGTCGATCTAATTTCCTATTCAATTCGAGATCGACACGTACGATTGAACTTCTTTTGAGAAAAGTTTGAAAGATATTAAACCTTTCCTTTCGTACAAAAGAGCGTTCAAGTGCAACCGTCCTCGTCATCGATATGCACAGCCATTTTGGATTTCAATATTGCATTTTCGTACTCGCCGAAGAATTACTATTCGCACACTCCATTCGATTTCTTATGCAATGAATTGAAAGTGTCGAGCAGAAGGTAATAAAACGTGGGTAAAAAAAAAAAAAAAA
>NW_006263371.1:420961-423399 GCF_000469605.1 Apis dorsata
TCTTCTCTCAACACACGTCACTCCAAACATCATATCCAACAAACGTGTGAACGAAATAAAAGATTAAAAAACTGAAGTCACGAAGGTCTTTGCTATACTGTTCGAATAAAGAAGAATTTCGTTTCGTTAAGAATACTTATTTTATTCTCTTTCAAAGAAATAATGAAAGATTAATATATATATATATATATCCTTATTCCACGACATAGATGCATTCCACAATGATGCGTCAACTTTAAAAGAAAATATATATATTCGATTTTTCTTTTGCATATTTTTCTTCTTATTTTGAATTTTCTTATTCTATTTCACTGGTATTCTCTTTTAAAAACTTCTATCCACGCAATTGCCAATCGACGAACGAATTCATTTAGACACGAATGAATCACCTCGAAGGGATCTCGATCAAACACTGACAGATTTCAATTGGACGTGTTTCTTATGTAAGCATCGGAAGATGTGCCAGTAAGCATTAGTCTGATTTATATAATCTCGAATAATTTAATAAATCGCCGCAGAGGTTTCAATCGTGCATTAAAGAGAGAGAGCAAGCGAGCGAAAGAGGGAGGGAGAAAGAGAGAGAGAGAGATCTATTGGAAATCGGCGGACCAGATGGAACTTGCCCTGGTCACGGGATATAGGGAACTCTGATGCATTCATGCGTGCACTTTGGGTCATCTGGAGCATAGGATGCAACCTTATACGCCGAAAGACTTTCATGCATGATCACGTTTGGTTATTTTTTTTTTTCAGCTTGGCAAAATCGATCGATGGCTAAAAGAAAAAGAATATTCGACACGGTGAATTTTGAGATTGACTCTCTATAATTTTCAAATTATACTTGGTTAGCTGTTGAATCGACTGGTATGAGTTTAAAAGTATTGTATATAAATTTTTTGGTCAAATGATTTTAATTTATTCATATTATATATTATTTCATTTTTGATGGTAAAATTAATTCTATCGCCAAATGGATAATTATAGTGAAATTGTAAATATACTGAGTGATAATTCGAGAAAGAATGTGAAAATTCTATTCAAGTGTTATCATAAAAGCTGGCAATAAAAGTACAAATGGCTGTATCCGTTCGAACAATAAATTCGTTATAAATTATAACGTCGCATTTGTGCAACAGGTAGCGTGGATATAATTGATCCTCAGGAAAGTGCAAAGTACGATAAGAAAATACATAATTTTTCATAGCTTTCATAAACGTTCAAAATTGATCAAACGTCGAAAGCAAATGATTATTAAATCTCTATTTTCTAAATCTCATTGGAAACTTATGACATATTCGACCTTCGTTTTTATCATCATTAACGCTAATATGATGTTAATGATGCTTAAAGTTAGTGCCATCTACGTTTAAAAAGCAATTAGAAAAAACTTAGGATCTTTTTTTTTAAGTAGAAGAAAATTCGTACGATCAGAAACTAATATAAGGCAACGGTTTCCAAGCTATGGGTCACGACCTACAAAGGAGGCCATTGGAATGAGAATGAAAATTGGAAAAAGATGGAAAATCCAAGGTAGACCGGACAAGTTAGCCTGAGAAAAAGTCAGGAGCAAGCGAGGAATACGAGGGAGAGACAAGGAGAGACAAGAAGAGACAGGGAGATCCAGGGGAGATCCAGGCTACGTCTCGAGTTGCCAAAGAGTACTTGAACGTCCCAGAAAGACCGAGAGGCAAGATAAAACGAGGATTGAAAAGAAAAGTCGAAGAAAGGAGAGAGAGAGAGAGAGAAAGAAGGAGAGAAAAAAATAAAAATACGTGACGAATCGAATTACGTGTTAATAGCGATACAATATTAATCAAAGCGGTCAGTACACGCATGATTCGTATGTAAGTATGTCGACGTTAAAAAACAACGTTTTTTTTCCTAAACGTGATAAAATTGACGTTTGTAACGTGTAAATTGGCAAATCGATTTATATTAACAGGAAACGATATGTCACATATATCCATGTGCTAGCCGTTTCATCGTTTTATAATATCCATCGTTTTATTTTCCTTTCCGACTTTATTGATTATACGCCGTGACTCTCCCTCTTCGTGTCGCTCTTTCCTAGGTACCCCAACCGTGGAGTGGCTCTTTGACCGGTCGCTCACCTCCTACCTCTTGCCCTCTGAAACGCGCTATGTCTCTTGTAATTAATAACGATACGGTTCAGGATGGAAAGGGCACGAGCACTGCCTACGTCCACCTATTAAAACGTCGTAAAATCGAACGCTTCTCGACTTTTAATTTTTTCTTTAACCTTAATAATCGCTTCCTTCGCTCGAAGGAACTCGGGGAGTCAACAAGTTTCCCAAGTGATCGCGACGCGTGATCTTCACTTTCACGACTCATTTTTTTTTTCTTTGCTCTTCTTCTCTCTTCTTCTCTTCTCTCTCCCTCTTTTTTTCTTTCCCCCCCCCCTTTCTTTCTCCTTTCCT
>NW_006263371.1:423572-424553 GCF_000469605.1 Apis dorsata
ACGTGTCTGCGGTCCTGATCCCAAGAAGATAACACGCATAATACATCTGTTCGTACGTTGCACCGGCTGATGTAACGATTATGTAAGTATCTTGCGACCTACTGACACAGGCCAGGCCGGTTTTACTTTCGACTACTGGAACAGAATGCAACGGCCGGCTTTAAAGTCGAAGAAAGTGCTCAGACCTCCTCGACTTTCCCCATTTTCACGGTTCTCTGGGATTCCTGAGCACACTTTCCCGTCGCGACACACTTCACTATAAAGCAATAAGTAAAAGCGCTTCAGAGAGAAACTATGCCATGCGTTTCGAGCCACTCTCGTTCGGTGACCCGATAACAAACCATCGTCCCGAGACGATTTCCAAATATCAATTTCTCAGCGTTTCTAACCTATAATATAATACTGGATTGGATGAAGAAACGAAACGAAATCGAATTCATCCGTCCCCAACGCTCCACTTTCTTACAATTGATGAATTACAATTGAATTTCAAAAGTTGGAATTATTAACATCCCTATTGGAAAATTTATACGTATTGAAGAAATTTGCAAAATCTCTTTGATCGTTGTAAAAGGAAATCCGCGTTTCAAGAAAGATTGGGAAATCAAGGAATCTAGATCTCGGGTACCGTATTTCGCTCGTCCTTGATCAAAGAGGCGTAAACGAATGTTAATTAACGAGAATATCTTTTCAACGATTTTTAAATTAGTCGATCATTTCATCGATCCTTACATCTATATATTACGCAATACACGTGCTTTAAAAATTTATTCCTGTACTTAATAGCTTAATATTACCTAGCTTTTATATTGAACTATATACTTTTAATCATTTTTTTTATCTTATTGTAAAGTATAAAATAAATTTTGATAGTTGGAATTAGCAATAATATAATTTATATTATATAATATAATTATCTTCTAACCTATTCAAAAGTTACAAGCTTAATATTACCTAGCTTTTATATTGAATTACATACCT
>NW_006263371.1:424903-447131 GCF_000469605.1 Apis dorsata
GATTTTAATAGTTGGAATTAGCAATAATATAATTTCCTGGCGTAATTATTTTCTAACCTATTCAAAAGTTACAAGCTTAATATTACCTAGCTTTTATATTGAATTACATACCTTTAATCATTTTTTTTATTTTATTGTAAAATATTAAACTATCAAAATAGATTTTGATAATTGGAATTAGTAATAATATAATTTCCTGGCGTAATTATTTTCTAACCTATTCAAAAGTTACAAGCTTAATATTACCTAGCTTTTATATTGAATTACATACCTTTAATCATTTTTTTTATTTTATTGTAAAATATTAAACTATCAAAATAGATTTTGATAATTGGAATTAGTAATAATATAATTTCCTGGCGTAATTATTTTCTAACCTATTCAAAAGTTACAAGCTTAATATTACCTAGCTTTTATATTAAACTACATATCTTTAATCATTTTTTTTATCTTATTGTAAATTGTAGATTTATTATAAAATATTATTCTATTATAAAATAAATTTTAATAGTTGGAATTAGCAATAATATAATTTCCTGGCATAATTATTTTCTAACCTATTTAAAAGTTGCAGCGAAATTGATAAAAACTTTTTGATCGAACATAAATTATACGTTTGAATGAATAATACGTGAAAGGAACTAGAGAAGTTCTTACAAGTTGGTACTATAACAAGAACTATAAAATATTCGAAAAAGAAACGGTAATAAATTAATTGCACGTATACATGCCTGTAATAACTTTATTACGTAATTACGTTCTATTATTATTTAAAAGTGAAATCCTCGTGTTCGTGATTCGAATTTAATGATCCTTGAAGGGGATGCGCATGCGTTAAAATTACGAACTGACACGAGGATAATATTGTTTTCTCTTCAACCGTGATCCGCAGACTCAACTGTCCACGGACAATTGAGGCTGAATGAGCGTTTATCGTGCGCTCAACTTTGCGCCGACGTAAGATAGAAGGCCGAGCTTTCACCTTACGATCGTCCCCGTTTCTAGTTTCCCCCCTCGACGTGTTGGACGTCAAGGTCGTTTCGAGGATGTTAGTCGACCTCTGCGTCATTCCGGATGGAATATGCATGCCGCTGCTAACCAACCAGTGGCGTATATAACCGACTATGGTAAATATTTAATAATCCGTTGAGTATAAAGATGTGAAATTCTTTGTGACTCGTGGTTTGCGAACACGTCGTGCACGGATAATAAATAACTTCGCGGTCAGGTTGGATGAAGAATCATGTAGATCACGAGGGCAATAGTTGAAATAATTTTTTTAACAGAAATTTATTACACATTGATCGAGAGACAATTAATAATCTATAGTTTATCTATAGTTGTGAAATATTCGTGATGAACTCGTAAAAATATTCGGTTATATAATATTTTTTATTTTCCTTCACAAATGCATTTTTTGATGTCTGATGTTTTATTGCTTTCTAATATTTAAAGATCGGTTGATATATAATCTTGTTAAACTGAACGTCTTAAGTAGACCTAAGATAAAATGCGTCCTCTCTTTATCATCTTTCCTTTCCGTTCCGTAATGTCTCGAACTTATCGGTAGACGATAAATATAATTTATCTGGTAATTTTCCTAAATTTATATCGACTGTTTCTCACTGCTTAAGTCCTTTTTTATCATGGAATCTTCGATTCAATTCAACAAGTGCATAAAAATGTTTTAAGATAATTTTAAATATCCATTAAATGAGAAAAATTTATTTATTTAATAATTTTTTATTAGAGAAAATTAGAATTGAAACATTGGATTTAAATATAGAAAAATTAAAAAAAAAAATTTCTTAATTTCTGTTTTCAATGCTACTTTATTTCCAAGTATTCTTGAAGTGTAAAGTATATTCAACAATCACATTAGGTCAACAGCTATTTATCTTCCGTTAAATCTCTCTTGTTACCTTAATTCAAGGACTAGCTAGTTCAAGATTCGAGTAATTTATTCGCAGTTATGGTTATAAAAATTTCCTTTCTCTCTCATTTTCTTTAAGCACTGTTTATCAAATATATTTTCTTAGCTAACCAAAGTAATCCAAAATTGATAATTAACGTTCTTCAAGATGAACATATTAAAGGAAGGAATAAATTATAACATGAAAAATTATACAAGTACAATTATTTTATAAATGTTTATCAAAAATCGATATCCGTCATTGTGAATCATTTTCAATTTGCTGTCGATATTGGGGACCATTTTCAATTTTTCATTCCGCATTGATATCATCATTATAAATTATTTTCGATTTTCAATGCTACATTCACTATTATCCATTACCATGAACCATTTTCGATTTTTAATGGTGCATCGATATTTACATTGTGGATTATTTTCGATTTTTGGTGCCATTAATATTCAGCATTGCAGATTACTTTTGATACCATATCAATATTCATCACTGTAGATCATTTTCGATTTTTAATGCATCGATATTTACCATTGTGAACCATTTTCGATTTTTGGTGCCATTAATATTCAGCATTGCAGATTACTTTTGATACCGTATTGATATTCACCATTGTGGACCATTTTCAATTTTTGGTGCCATTAATATTCAATTACTTTCGATATTCATCACTGTGGACCATTTTTTATTTTTGAGAGCGCATCGATATTCACCATTGTGGACTATTTTCGATTTCTGGTGCCATTAATATTCAGCATTGCAGATTACTTTTGATACCATATCAATATTCACCACTGTGGATCATTTTTGATGGTGCAATTAATATTCATTACTGTGGACTTTCGATTTTTGGTGCCGATTTTAAATGTGTAAAAATTCAATAAATAAGGAATAGATATAATGATTATTTCCATTACGATTTTCCAATAAAATTTCAAATTTTCTCTCGTTTCGAAGGAATTATGAAAAGTAGCTTGGAAGCGGTCCATTTTTGTGGTAATTGGTCGAGGCTCTAGGCCAATTTCACGTATCATAGGCAACGATGGCGTCGTATTACAGACACCGTATGGCGCACACGTGGTGTTAGCTATCCACCGTGCGGCGATATTTTAACTCTTTTTTAACCGGGAAACAATCTCCCTATGCGGACGTCATTTTACGTAAACTATGCTCCGCTATACATTTACAACACTTTATTTGCTTTGCTGGAGATGATCGGTTAATAGTTCTTGGCAATGTGGGCTTCGTAAGTAACTCGTCTCTCCGAAGAAGCTAAAATATTTCGTTAAATTCTGTCACAGCGTTTTATATAGCGTTTTAATGATATTTTTGATAATATACAAAAATGCAACTTTTAAAATTTTAAGTATTTTACAAATACATATACATGATTAAAAATAAAAATTAATTTCGAATCTTTTTTTTAAGAATTTAAGAAACTGATGAATCGAATATTCTATTATTGAATATTTTTACAAATATTTCTGAAACCTGAATAAAATTGACATAATTAAAAAAAAATTATTGAATTAAAAATATTATTTCAAATTTTGATTATGTTCTTTTCGATTATTTTTTCTTCTGATAGAAAAAGAACTGGTTGAAACGAAAATTTAATTCTAGAATTAGATATAGATTATTAATTAAAATGTTTTACTTGATTTATATTTGCGTGTTAACGTTCATTGATAGAAGAAATCCGCGATATCTTTATATTCTCTAATTAAAATTTTGCAAGCTTTGAGGAAATAAATGAAGATATAGATAGATAGTTGCTCTATTTTTTAAAAGTGAAATTTTAAAGCAACGAATGCATTTTTTTTTAAAGAACGAATATTCGAATATCACGAATTGGTCTCGTAAATATTTTAGACTTAATTAATTCGTCGCAAAATGCACCCTATTGCAGTCTAATATCCAACGATGCGAATATCAATAATTGATCAGCAGCTGTGGCATTGCGTATCACGGTGAGTCATTTTAACCGGCTAGGGAAAAACCAAGGGAAGCCAATGAACAAAATACAAATAACGGTACCTCGACGAATCTGTAAAAAATATTCTGCATTCTAAGCATTTCCATTCCATTATAAATTCAAATTTCCGTAAAATAATCGATAACGAGCAATTCCTCGAGAATTTTATTTTCCCGCGCGTAAAATTTATCTCCCAATTTTTTTTATTTTTCGTGTGAATAACATTAAATAAAAAGAAATCACTTGGTAAATTTTTTTTGGTAATAAATGACATAAAAATATACATATTTATATAAAAAGAATATTTGAGTTCTGTGCGTTCGCTTTCAAACAGTCGTTTCGCAAATATACACGCTGCGTGGATGAATTACGGACGAGTATGCTCTCTATCGATTATAATACTCCCATTTGCCTCCCCGAACTTATTCAACAAAGCGACCAGCCGGCACGCAAGCCTCACAACAGTGAGTATTTTTCTACAGTTCATTCACTGATGCTTCTCACGAGGCTGACTTTTGTGCGCATTGCCTGTCGAGGACAATTACCTTTACCTAAATCACGAACATTCCTCGCGTATTTTGAGTAAAAGTTACTATAATTTCGGTTATTAAACTTATCCACCGCCGTGAAAAATGAAACAACTCGAATAAACCGACGGAACAAAGGAGATGGTAAAAGTATGATGTAACTTATCCTGTAGCGTGTACTTTGTTTTCAACGCAACGAACAAATATAGACATTTTCGTTGGTAATTTATTTCTGGGATCGTATATTACGTCTGTATAACAATAGGCTATTAATAACTAGTAATAATAATTTCATTTCGCTTAACCAATGACCGAAGTTGACACCAATATAATCATAATAGCAATAATAACAATAACAATGTTTAATTCCTCTCTAGAAACAAAGATTATATAGTTTAGGCATTTTAAAAATCACTGAAAAGATGAATATTGCATAAATTTTCGTGTAAATTTTAATTTTGTTGCAATTATAGTGATTCATTTTAAAATTAATAAATTTTACTTCCGTTTAACCTAACCTAAGTTAAATTAAATCAATATATAAATTTATATATATAAATTTAAATACTATTGTATTTTATATTTGTTTAATTTATAGATTTTAATAATAATTTTTAATAACAAATGAAATAACATCAAACATATTTAATTTAATTATTGTAATTAATATAAACGAATTCTAAAGTTAATATTGAAATTACTTAATCTTATATGTATAATATAATTTATATAATATAATTTTGTATAGCCAACTGTTGGCATCAATATCATATATTTATTTATCATATATTTATTTATCATATCACTTTTAAATTATTTTTTGTGTATATTATATATAAGAAAAATTTATATATGTACATATATTACATTTATATATGTACATAAAATTCTATTCTTATTTAACTTAATGATAAAAGAAAAAAAACACTTTAAATATTTGTTAGAAATTAGAAATATTTGTCATAACATTTACTATTATCACAAAATCTTAACGTTCAAATAAAACATAATTTAGCACAAAACAAATTAATTTCAATTCTATTTTAAACAAGATTGATCCAATATCAACTGTTCTCAGTTTTATTTGCTGTCTGATATGATTGTTCCGAAATTTTACGGCATTAAATTTTCTGTCACATTGTTTTTCCTACGTCACATTGTAAGTCTCGATTCGCTCGCTGGCCCGGTAGTTTTCGTTTTTATCATTTGGACTATTGCCAAAAGATGGAGACACGCAATTAAATTTCGAACGAGTAATCTTCTGATAAGAAAATCAAGAAATCAGATAGAAAGATAGAAAGATAGAAAGGAAGATTTTGTATTGTACTTTCATGTATTTTGTTAGATTTTATTTTCTATTTTATACATATGCTGAAGAAAAATTAAATTAGCATAAGGAAATTAAAATTTAATCTCTACCCTTTTACATTTTTGCGTTTTATGAATTAGAATTAACTTTAATCTTTTTTCAATTTTGATCTTGTTTCAAAACGAAAAGACTTTTAATTTTTTATTTGTTATAAAATTCAATACGAAATCACATATATAAATAATGATTTTTTTCATAATTTATTTTCATATTTTTCTCAAACTTGAGAAATTTTATTAGTAATAAAAAAGTATTGTATTGTAAATAACTCCAATAGTATTACAAAGTTAAAATTGTCCTAACTGTAAAATATGTATATATTTATTCCTTTTCTTTCGAAAATAGTAATTGTTGTTGTAAAAAATTAGATATTAATTGAATTTTGAATGCCAATTGTTATTGGAATCGTTCTTACGCGTGTTAAATCTTTCAAATAATTACATGGTAACCGTTATATCTTAACAATTGAACATTCATACTATCAGGCGGAAGTATGAATTTATATTGTATTATACCTCTTTTATTTGAGAAATGTAACATTTTAAAATTTTGCAAATATTATTGTAGAAATTTTTAAAATACGAAAACCCTATAATTTTTTTAATTTTTTTAATTATAATTTAAAATTATAATTCTTATTTCAATAGAATATAAATATATATAAATAAATATATAAATATATATAGAATATAAATATAATAAAAATTTTCATCATAATTTATCATTAATTTTAAAATTGAATTTTAATTCGCAGAGGCAGTTAATTTATTCGTTATATGTTAATACAATAAATTCAAATTCGAGTTATAGAATCTTCGAAATAGTTATTCAATTGTATTTATACACGGATTTTAAAAATTCTTTCAGAAATTTTCTGTAATTAAAATTTCCAGATAACTAAAATTGCAAAGCAACTCAGGTTGGAAACAAATAAACATATTCTACTCCATACGTATAAGATGCTCTCGTAGTTACCATTAAAATATTTAGTGATTTAGCTATTTTGCCAACTGATTTTCAGTAAAATATTTATTCGGAATAAATAAAAAAAAAAAAAGCAGTTAAACCAGTATTGACCAATATATCGTGAAATTCCGGATTAAGAAGAATGTAAAGAGCGAACTCACCGTAAATCTTTTTAGTATGACATCTCCGGTGCCGAGTTGTTAACAAAAATGTCGCGCACAATTTTTCGGCCCTGTTGTCGACGCAGTTCAACTTAATGTGCAGTTACACCACGAATTATCCCGATCACGTTCAGTCACAAAAAGCATAGGACGATATGCATTGTGACACACGATGCTCGACTTCCACGTCTTTCACCGGGAGACGATGTATGCTCGTATACCGAAACTGGTGTTGATTCACGTTTACTCGATAACACGGCTCGCTAATTACGAGGTCTCTCCACTTCGAGAATACGTCACACAATGCTGTAGAATGTTTAAGTCGCTCCGTAAGGGAGAAACACGGCAACATATAAAGACAAACAGTTACAGGCAATCATATGTGTTATATTGCGACGGCGAAGCCGGTATAAACGTTCTAACTCAAAAAATATCTAAGCTAAGAGTGTGACATCAGACCAAAGAGAAAGGGACGAGAAACGTGCGATCGAAATAACTCCCCCCAGCAACAACTGCACTGCTCATGCAACAGCATCCGACTGCTTTGCATCAACATCATGGGCAACCTATGCAACTGTGGCGACGTCTGGTGTAATTCTACAAATCAGCGCTGATAGTTTTTAATTTTTTCTGAATTTTTGACAAAAGTTAAGATATTCTATAGGATATTTAATGAAAATTATTTGTAAAATAAATTAATTACAATTTTTTTTATTAAAAAAATATGAAAATTATTATTTATTGATTATTATTAACGTGTAATTGATCAATAATATTATGTAAAAAAAAATGATTTAATTTTATTTTTTAAATTATGAATGTAATTTTATTTTTCAAAATGATTATTTTTTTACTCAAATTATTGAGTAATTATTAATTTTTAGTTTTATTAAAAAAGTTATTAGTTTTTTTATTATAATTTTCTTTATCGTTTGTAGAAAAGATTGTCGATAAAGAAATTTTATATATTTTTTTATAATAAAACTGGATTTAAATATAATATAAATTAAAATTAAACTTATTTATATATATTGTTAGTATATAATTCTATATATTAGGATCTATATAATAAAGATGATTTAAAAAATAAAAAATTTTAAAATAAAAAATAGAAAAAATTTATTATTAAATCATATGGAAGTCCCAAAATTCTTCATTTTCATTTTTTCTCACTTTTATTATATTAATCAAATATTGAAACCCTTTTCTTGAGCACATAAAATTTATAGAGCAAGTATAGATAAGAAAAACAAATAATAAAAAGGATAAAATAAGAATAAGATAGAATAAAAATTAAAGAATCAGTATCATTTCTAAAATACTGCAAATGAAATAATATGAAATATAGAATATACGAAAAAAGCAAAATTTATAGATTTATCTTTTAAGCATCAAAGACATTTCTTCATAAAATAAGGATAAAATACAATAAGAATTAAAGATTAGTGCCATCTTTTGAATATTTTTAAAGAGATGGCGCTAATGGGCAATTCTTATCTGTATTTCTTTTTCTACTATTTATTTCCTTATTTATACTTTATTTATTTATTATAATGCCAATAGTAATAGATATGAAATGTTATTTAAACTTTCATGATTTCTCTTTGAATACCAAAATGTAATGTAAAAAAAAATAATATATTCTAAGCTTTACAATATTTTTGATCATATTAAGCTTTACAATATTTCTAGATATCTTTGCAAAATATAATATATCCTGTGTATAATATATAATTGTGAGTATTTTTAAATATTCTATCGCAAATAACGCTTCGAAGATTTGTTTGTCAAATTTATTCTTTTATTTGTAATCTTGTAAAAAATATTCTTAAAACATTCAGTTAATTGTTCAAACTTATTATAGAATACAAAGAAAGAAAAACTTAATATTATAGTATATTATCACAATAGTATAAATGTAATTATATATAAAATGCAGTATTTCATATATAATACCTGCAAAATATTTATTATATAAAATATTTATTCTATTTTTTATTCATAATTTTACATTTTTTTAAATTCCAATCATTATTAATGATGTAATTTGAAATGAATAATGAAAATGACACTAAAATATATATTATCGATCAATTGATTTTCTAATAAATCAGTTAAATATGATAATAAATACATAATGTAAAATTATATATAATAGTGTTCATTAATATAATGATTTTTTGAATTTTTGAATTTTGAATTACAATTTTAAATATATATGTCTATGTTATTGAAAAACAATCTTTATATAAATAATATATACATTAATTATGAAAATATAACGTATTATTAGTTGAATATTATTAGAAGTAATAGTAACACAATATTGAGATATATATGAATTATCCAATTTTTTAAATATTTTTTTTATTTATTTTAATTTTTAAAGTTACATTAATTCATTTGATGAAAACTTAGAATAAATTTAATCAATCGTTATCAGTAACTTTGCTGTGTATATACTGTGTATATACGTAGCAAATATGTTTATGACTAATATATTTTGATCTAACTAAAGAATGTATGTAATTTTATAATTAATAATTTTTAATTATTAAATTTATGTCATGTCAAGATGTCAAGATTGTTAATAATCTCCTATGTAACTATAACATGAATATAGTCGTAATAATCGTTAAGTGTAGAGTGTATATCTCAATCTTGTATATCGCGCTCATACTTTATAATTGTGTATGTGATAAATCTCATTCACTCATACACATGAACTCGCGTCATGTGATTACTCTATGTTAGCCGCAGTATGATTCTTTCTGCGTCAGTGGCTCACGATGTGCGCTATGCGATGGTTGTGTATTTTCTATCGCTATTTTAAAATGTCAAAAAAAACGTGAGATTTTCGACAATCACGTTATTCACGATTGAAAACTCCAAATGCAACGAATTGTATGATCCCAAGGTAAGACAAATGTCAATGTTTTAATAAAATTTTTGCAATACTTATATACTGTACTTTTCTATACTGTAAATCATTAATATGTCTGGCGCTTCTTTTCGGGAATTGTTATTTGAGATTTATTCCACGTTGGCTATTTATATGATAATACGAATGTTTAATAATTGATCTTTGTTATCAAAATTTTAATCAATATTTTATTATATTACAGTATTTTGTTAATATTTTGATAATATTAATTATCTATTTATTATATAAATAAATTAAATTTTTATTGAATTTTTAATAATATGTAATTTTAAAGATAAAATACTTGAAAATATAAAATATTTTAAATTATTATTTCTTGTTAGTTTATTTTTTGTTATTGTTGCTAATCTTATGCTAAAATAATTATTTTTATAATAAATATTTTACTTAATTTACAAATTTAATTCTTTTATTTTATTTAATTACAAATAAAAAAAATATATACATAAATATGTATATATTTAATAAGTAAGTGAAATATTTAAATAATAACACAAATACTAATTTGTGTAATGTTTTAATGTGAAAATTTTAACTAATATACATTATGTCTATTATATTATATGAATTTATTATATTATTATTAAATTAATATTATATTAATTTATGTCTATTATAACATTAAAATAATAATTATTATTAAGTAGTATAATATTATAATTATTAGTATTAATTATTATATATATAATTAGGACCAAAGATGTCAAAACGACTGAGCTTCTATGGTCTAGTAGGCCTGGCATCCCTTTGCATCTTCTTCTTAGCATTTAATCAACGTTACAGCAGCTACCTTGAGCATCGACTTCAGCCGGTGATTTCGGTCAGTAAAAAATCGGAGGTGGGGATTGCTCTAAATTGAGTCACGCCAAACACGCTCTTTCCGATGGTAAAGTCTAACTTTTGCACCTAACTTTTTTCCACTTGTACACTAACAATGAACTGTCAAACCATTACAAACACTTACCAGATTTCTTTCTCCCTGTTTCCACCTTTTCCTATCCTTTCTTTAATTCAAACAACATTAGATATAGCAATTATTGAAGATCATTGGAAATATCCTGCTTAATTGATCACTGGGGTAATTTGATACTAATCTTATATAAAAAATTAACAAAAACAATTATACTTAACACATATACAGATTTTAAGTAATTAATAATGCTTCTTTTTTCTTGTGATTTATTTTTGTTTTATATATTTTGCACAATTTAATATCTCTTTTTGATTTTACTTATTAAAAGTATTATTTATAAATTTTCTTTACTAAAAAAAATTTTACTTACAAATTTTACTTTATTTTTTATAATATATATATTATATTAATATATATAATTTTGCACCACTATATATTTTCAAAAGTAATTTATTACTACATAATGAAAGAGGGAGAAAGATATTATCCTGGTTACATCAGCAGCATTATTGTGTTCACAATATACTATATATTTTAATTGAATTATCAATATTTTCTTCAATTTAGGATGTGGAAATAAGGCCACGTATCATCAAAATTCAAGATCCAGCAACGGTAAGCAAAATGCATATGAAAGTTATATACTTTATTTTTATTCAATACAATAAATATTATAAACTGATTTCTATAAGTTAAAAAAACATTTAATGAAAAATTTTTAAAGATGGTAAATAAAACTATAAAATTTAAAATATTTTCTTTTCTTTTTTATTCTTATTTATAATTATTATATTTGATATATAGGTAAGTAAATATTTTCGTGAAAAATAATTTTTTTATTCACGATACAAAAGTTAATATTGACATATTTATGTATGTATGTATGATATTTATATGAATTTTAATATTGAGAATAAAAATATTTTATTTATTTATATTTATTATTTTTAGTGTGATTTAAACATAAATAAATAAAATTGAATCTTGTATAATCTAAATATATATATATTATATGTGCTATTTATAGGCATACTTTAGATCTATTGAAAATGTTACGCTTTCTGAGATACAAGAAGTTATTGATCAACAGAGAAAAGCAATCGAAAAAGAAATGGAAGGATATAAATATCCCAATGGAAAATATGGAGTTAATGTCAGGTGTGTTTCATAATTAAATTTTATAATTAAAATATTAATATAAGTATTTATTTGTAATTAATAATTCTTATAGTAAATTGGAAGATTTAATATTAGAAAAAGGAGGAAGACCTATGAGAAGTGTAATTTTGACAAGTTGGCGAAGTGGAAGTACGTTTCTTGGGGATGTAGTTAACGCACATCCAGCAAATTTTTATCATTATGAACCTCTACTTGATTTTGGAATTGTACAGATTAGGGGGCCACCACTCGCTGATGAAGCACTTAGTAATCTTGAAGCATTACTAAAATGTGATTTTAATAATCTTGGTTGGTACATTTTCTAACATATGAACTCAAATAAAATGCATTTTTTCATTTTTTTTTTTTTTTAATATTTTTTTTCTTCAGATCGATATTTAGATTATGGCAAAACACATCCTTGGGTCTTCAATCATAACACGCATTTATGGAAACAATGTCAAATTCACAAAAAAATTTGTTGGGATCCACGATTCGTTTCTAAATTTTGCAAATTATTTCCCTTTCAGTCGATGAAAATAGTTCGTTTACGATTGCGTGCTGCAGAAAAACTGTTACAACAAGAAGAGTAAGAATAATTTACTTTTCTTAATTAAATATTAAAATATAATTATCTCTCAAAAAAAATTATCTTTTTTTAGCTTAGGAATACGTTTAGTTCTATTAGTTCGTGACCCAAGAGGAATTTTGCAATCTAGAAAGCATCGAGAATGGTGTCCTACTAATCCTGATTGCTCAGATCCTGCATTAGTATGTGCAGATATGGTTTCGGATTTTAGTACAGCTGTACAACTGATAGAAAAGTATCCACATACCTTCAGGTACATGCCTTTCTTTTATAATCAATTCCAAAAACATATGATATATTTTAAAAACAAATTTCATTAAAATAAAAATTTCGATTATTTAAATAATTTTAAAATAATTTATTTTTTTATTTAACAGGGTAGTACGTTACGAAGACTTATCTGTAGATCCCTACAGATATGTGAAGGAACTGTATAATTTCTATGGTTTAGATTTTCATATAAATGTAAAAAAATTTTTAGATACTCATACAAAAAATGACGTTGGCGGTGTTTCAAGCACTTTTCGAAATTCTAAAGTGGCGCCCTTTCATTGGCGGACAGATCTTGATTTTGAAGAAGTTGATGAAATACAAAGAGTGTGTGCAGCAGCTATGCAACTATGGGGATACGTTATGGCATCGAATTCTAGCCACCAAAAGGATTTTGATCCACTCACAGATTATCAATTGCAATTGTGATATGTGGCATAGTGTACGATAAATGTATAGTATCTGAATGTAACTGTGTAGAATGGTTATAATTATTAGCTTATCTGCACAGATATTGAGATTATCACAAGTGCCCTCATTCACATTGAAAAGGTGCTGATAGCTTGCTTAGACAAGCGCTTATGAATTCTTATGATCAATTCATTTTGCTGATCCATTTTGGATTGGTAAAAAAAGAAAAAAATAGTAAATTATTGAACTTCGTAAGACCAATGCTAAAATTCGTTCCTTAAAAAATTTATAAGAGGTGCATAAGTGCTCTTCGAGCTTGTTGCATAATGAATAAAATCGACCTCGAACTATAGTCCAAAGTTTTAGGATTAAGAGCAGTTTCTAAGACTTTGGTATGCAACAAGGAAACATCCATATCAATGCAAATAATAAATATAAATAATAATCTTTTTTAGAATTCAAGTTTAAATTAATATCGCGGTCTTAATATAATGAATATAATTGTAATTCATTAGAATTTTCCATTGAAAAAACCATAAGATATTAAGCATTTGCATAAATGTTATTTTTTACATGATATTGAAAGAAAATTGTATGTAATATATAATTATATTGTTTTATTATATAAATTTTTTAATTGTTTTAAAAATACATATACAGTACTTTTACTTGCAATATAAGACAACATAAAAATGATCAATATTGTAATGTTTTTAATTCACAATTAATATTTTTTTTTTTTATATATTAATTTTATTATTGTTTTTTAAAATGCATGTAAAATAGAAATTTTTAAATTTATAACATAAGTTTGTAAATAATTAGCATTAAATATTGGTATATCCATTTTTCTATATATTATCTCAAAAATATTTTTTTTTAAGAATAGTTTCCAAAAAACCGGCCTTAAAATAAAAAATTTCAAACATTTAAATGAAAAACAATTTTTATTCAGATCATTCTTAAAATATATCAATTATTTTATTACTTACATATTTTTTTACTCAATATATTATAACAGTTATTTGCATGAATTTTTAATAAACGTATATATTGTATTTTTTTTCGTATAATATTCCATTTAAGCAATAATTATTTGTTTATGAATTTATGAAAATAATTGCGTGTTAGTATTAATTAAATACAAAGTTCAATATTAACATGAAATTAATTTGTATAATAATTATATATGCAATTAAATTTACTTCTATGCTAAACAAAGTTTCCAATTTTACGATACTGATCATTGAATGTATTACCTACTTTTTTACTTTTATTTTTTACTATGATTTTATTAGTATGTAAGAAAATTTATAATAGTACTGGCATTATGTAATTTCATAATCATTGTTTTATTAATAAAACAATCTAGTCTAAATTACTTTTGTTTTATTTTATAAGATTATACAATTATACATTTTTTATTATTTAAATTTAATTCTTAAAAATAAATTTTTTCAAAATATAATTTATATGAATATTGAATATATTACAATTTTTACTTTTTTTTTTAATAGAAAAGCTTTTTTTTTATTTATTTAATACAGCTTTTTTTAAAACAAAAAATATAACGATTCATTGAGTTTTTTGTAGGTATTTTCACTTATTTTTTATTATTATTATCATTTTTACATATTGCAAGAAATAAAAACATATAATAAATAAAAAAAGCTCAATATATAATTATATGTATATTATTAACAAAATAAAATAATAAAATATTTACTTAATATATAGAAATAAAATTGAAATTCTTAAGTTATAAAATTATATACTTTAAATTAATCATATAGAACATGTTATACAATAATTTTAAAAATAAATTTGTATAGATTTCAAATAAAAAACAAATTTTTACTGGGATCACCTCTAATATTTTGTTCTGAAATAAAAATTAATATAAATTAGATTTTATATTAATAAATAATATAAAACTTGTGTACATTTTTAATTCAGTAAAAAATTTTATATCACTAAAGTTCATAGCGTATATTGAAAACATCATTATAATTATAATTTAACCCTTTGCTCTCCAACGGTGACTCTCCGATACCATTGGGATTGTTACGGCAACTTGAATGGACACAATATTTATTTATGTTTGATTTTTTAAGAATATCGCTTCATAAATAATAAATTCATAAATTTCCTAAGCTCTTTACATATAATCTTATTTTATGAGTAATTATCTTATAGTAATCTTATGAGGAACGCATTGAACGCACCAAATACGCGGATCTGAGTCTGGAGTTGCTGGTTCAATCGAGCGAAATAGGCCTGGAGTGCAAAGAGTTAATTTTAATAAATTTATTTAATAAATTTAATTTTTAATAAATTTATTTAATACCTGTTTCTCATAAACATTTTCTTCTTGTACTTCCAAAAGTATCTATGCATAAAAGAATAAAATTTTATTAATTACATTAATTTATGCTAATTACATAATTTGATTTAAAAATTTAAGATCAGTGAGGGCAAGTTGTAATCATATTATTATTCATATTAGCGTATATTATAATGTAACATCATAATTTTTATTAAAATGCTAATAAAAATTTGGATTTTTGTACACTTACTTACCATCAAATAATAATGATGTTATAATTCACGATTTTGGGAAACTAATAAAATAAATATATTATTAATTCTTTAAATTAATAAATAAATATTATCTAAATTTTATATTTTAATACAAAAGATATAATCAGAAAAATAAATGACATCAAATCTATTCAGTCATATGCTTGTCAAATTAATCATCATAAAATAATTATTGTAATTTAAATATGAAATTACTAATAATAAAAATTATTTACGTTTCAATTTATTTAAAAAACAGAAAGATTCATGGTTCCACATTAAAGTTATTATTTATAAACATATTTAATTTTTTCTGTAAGAAAATATAATTCAAATTAGTTACATAATATATTATTATATTATTAAATTTATCATAATATTAAAAATTATATCAGAAAAAATAAATCACCATGTTTCTATGTAAGACAGGGATAACTTTTTAAATTATTCATCATAAAAATATTTTAACATTTTTTTATATATTATAAAATAAAATTCTTAAAATTACCTGTTTAAAATATTTTCCTTCATTTATATTATACATATATATATTACATCTTATATTTATATTACATCTTTTTTCATTCAATATTTATTCATTATTTTTTTTATATCAAAATTAAATTATTTAACCATTTTCTTTTTTTGTTTCTGAAAAAGAATATATATACATATCATTATGTATTTATATTATATATTATTAAAAATTATAAATTAAAAAATATAATTTATTCAGATTAACACTTTCTACATGATATTTCTGATTGACTGGGGAAGTTAATATATTCATCATATTTATAAATATATATAGAAAAAAAAAAATTTAATTTATAATGTATTTCACTCTAAATTAAAAATTTATAAAACAATAAAAACTTACCAGATTTATTAAATGATTTTACTGCAATAAACCTTATGATTTCCATTCTTTCCTATTAGAATATAAAATGAATAAATAGTTTACACATTGATCAATAAAATATATTTATATATGAAATTATTAGTTTTTATCAGAAAACTGAATCATTCAGATAATATTCAGACTGGGGCAGTAACATGACATCATGAAAAATACGAATGATTGAATTTTAGATTTGAAAAATAATAAATGCAATAAAAAAAATTTAAACAGAATATATTGGATGAAAATTAAAAAAACTAATACAAACTATAAATATAAATATAAACATAGTGAAATAATGGTAAAGAAACGATACTCACCATAAAAATTGAAATAAAATGTTGATCTGCAAGAGGCCACCCAAAGCACGTTTTTAACTTTAACGATTTAAGCTAATTCTAGAAAAAAAAAAATAAATCGAATTCCGAATAATTGATATAATTAAATAATAAAAATCAATAAAATTCGTTAATGCTTTCAGACTTGTATTTCTAAGTTGTAATCAAGAAATACATCATACGAACGAGACTATTTATGTATCATCACGTAAAACAAAAATTCAAAAAATATAATGGCAAATTAAAAAAAATATAATGATAAATGATCTAATATGAATATCAGTTGCATGAAAAAAGTTTTTTTTTTTAAATATTTTTAATGATGCATATGATAAATGTGGATTATATAAAATATAAAACGCTCTTACCTTACCACTATCTTTGTAGAAACCCAAAATGAAAATACAATTCTGGTTTGATGTATCTTATATAGAAGAAGATCTTGGTTTACTTATATTCAAGAATGATCTTTCATTATTCGTTACATCGAGCCTGTCCTCTATAGGAATTGCTCTAAACTAAAAAATGAATTTTTTAATTTATTTTGCTAGTTTATTTTTTTTAGAAAAAATATTAAATAAAATAAAAATCATAGTAATATTAAATCATTATAATATTGATATATATACTTTCTACTATTTAAAAAATAACTTTTTAATTAATTAAATTTTACTTTGAAACATAACAAAATTAAATATTTTTTTATAAATTTTAAGAAATAGAATATATATAATTGTCATAACTATCGGAATTCATTAATTAAAAAATTATGCATATAAATTTCAATTTTTAGAATATTTTATAATTTTAAAGTATTTTATAATTCTTGAATTATATTTTATAATTCTTTATATTTATTAAAATTTATAAAAAGATATTTAAAAAATCAAAAAATTTTTATTTTAGTGATTGAAAATGAAATATAATTTTAATCAATTAAAAATAAAAACATACCAAAAATTTCTCTTTCTCTCTCTCTCTTTCTCTCTTTCTCTCTGTTTTATGAATGTGAAATGAATAAGTACCTCATTTTATTATCTTATATGTTTATTAAATAAACAGAAAATTTATCATATATGATATGTATGATCATAAAAATATAATTTAAAAACTTTAAAATATTTGTAACTATACATAATATATTTAAAGTTTAAACCTACATGATGAAGTGAAAGAAATTGCGACGAAAGTTTTGTCCATCAATGTATCGATATATTACATATTAATTTATAATTTTAATTTTAAGAAATTTTCGAAATGAATGGACTATCAGAAGATGATTCTGATAGCAGTAATGAATATCTGATTGATCCAAATAAAATTAATTTAAATTCCAATTTCTTCGTAAAAAACAAATCAAATGTTGGGACAATTGTAAATAAAGATGATAATGAAAATGAAAGTACTGATAACGAGGAACTTGAGAATATCACTCATTTGGATAATATCGAACTATTCACTCAAGTTTTAAAAAATTTAGAAAATTCACAAAAACTTGAACTCAACAATAAAAATACCGAAAAAGAACAATCACATTTAAATTATCTCACAAAAAAAAATGAAGAAGAGATACAAAAAGTAAAAGAAATAAGAATCACATCATCAAATGAAATAAATGAACTTTTGCTTCAAGGTGAGAGTAGTATAAGTTTATCCTGTAAAAATACCACTGAAGACATAGCAAAAAATGAAGAAGACGCAGAATCTTCTAAAGAATATACTATTCCAAAAGATGGTGTTAAAATTACTTTGCCAAACACTAATTTAATAGTAAACAAAAGAAAGAAAGGTAAGCAAGATTTGAAAGCAATTTTGAGAAAACGATTAAAAGAAAATCAGATATTGATAGAGAAAGTAGGATTGCTCTGTTGGTTAGCTTATGGATTTTACTTGAATCATCAAATAAATTTACCTGAAATAATGACTGGTGTATTATCATTAATTTCTGAATCTAATTATCCAAAAAATAGAATTGATCTATCATACTTAGAAAAATTTACAAAATGGTTCAAACATATATTTATATTTGAATCTGTTGAAAGTAATGCTAATAAAAAAATTGATAAAGAAACTTTATTAAAAATAGTGAAGGAAAAGAAAATTTCTAATTACAAAGAACTAATATTATTATACATTGCTACATTGAGAGCTTTAGGTTTAAATTGCAGATTAGTTATTTCTCTTTGTCCTCCCCATCGAATTTTTAGTAATAGCCCATTATTTAAATCTGATGTAAAAAATGAAGAAATTAAATCAAAAAATATATCTAATAAAATCAAACAAGAAAATTCAAAGAAAAAGAAGGAAAAAAAGGAATCTTCTGAAAGAACAAATGTAGTTCAAAATAGTCCAGAAGCAAAAAAAAATAGAAATGCAGAATCTAAAAAAAGGGCAGCTGAGATTTTACATTCAAAATTGCAAAATAATAATAAAAAATTTAAATTTAATACTAATCAAGATTTCAAAATTGAAAATAAATTAATTCAAAAATTAAATGTTAATTCTAAAATCACAGAAAAGAAAGAATTAAAATCAATTGAAAATGAAAAAAATATATCCAATTTAAGACAATTAAGATCTCGCAAAATTCATATTAATTCTAAAGATAATGAAAAAGATAAAGAAATAAAATCTACAAATTTGATTTCAAAAATTGATGGCACAAAATCAAAATATTATATAAAAGAAAGTTCTACGGATTCTGAAACAGAATTTGAACCAAAAATAAAACGTATAACAAGAAAAAGTTTAAATAATACTAATAAGGAAGAAGCATCACAAAGTTCTTTGAATATTAAAAAAAATAATAGAAAATTAGTATCTTCTGACAGTGAAGATGAAGAAATAAATAATATAAGAAATAGACAAGATATTTGGGCTGAAATATATTTAGATTCAGAAGAAAGTTGGATTTGTGTAAATGTAATGGATGAAAAAATTCATTGCATAACTGAAATATATGTAAATAATTTATTAACTCATATACATATTTATAAATATATCATGATAATAATAATATTTTATTTTAGAAAAAAACAACAAAGCCTGTATTATATGTAGTCGCATGGAACTCTGAAAATTTAATAAAAGATGTATCTAGGCGTTATTGTCCACATTGGCTTACAGTCACATATAAACAACGAATTGATGAAAAATGGTGGCTTAAAACCTTATCTTATTGGAAAGAAAAGGATACTGCTATTTCTAAAGCTGAAGATGAAATGCTATTACAAAAGTATTCAAAATTAAATATTCTTATTTATTAGAAATATTATATTCTTTTATAATTTTTTTTTTATAATTTTTATCCTGAAAAATTTTATTTATATTGCAGAGAACTAGAACAACCATTGCCTAAAACAATTAGTGAATGCAAAGGCCATCCATTATATGTCATTCAAAAACATTTACTTAAATTTGAAGCATTATATCCTCCTGATTGTGTACCTTTAGGATATACTTCTACAGGTTGTGCCATTTACTCTCGTCATTGTGTACATACTCTTTATTCGAGAGAAACTTGGTATAGAAAAGGCAGAGTTGTAAAATTAGATCAAGAACCTTATAAAATAGTTACTGCTCGTCCAAAATATGATAAAGTAATAATTATTTTAATATTGTCTTATATAAATATTTATAAGTTTATAAAAAAATATTATTAAAAATAAAACATTTAAAATTATTTAATTATAGCTTTCAGGAACAAAAATTAAAAACTCACCATTAGAATTATTTGGTAAATGGCAAACTATGGAATATGAACCTCCAGTAGCTAAGGATGGTATTGTTCCTCGAAATGAATATGGAAATGTAGATTTATTTCAACCATCCATGCTTCCAAAAGGCACTGTTCACATAAATCGTAAGTTCTTAAAATTATATTATTAACAATAATAAAAGTTAAATACTTTGCCATAGTCATTGAATTCTTAAATTGACATTTATTCAAATCTAAATCATTATATTATGTTATGTAAAACTTTAGCATTTATTTTCTTGAAAACAAAATATTAGATATTCTTTTTTCAATTGTTTTTTGTTGTAGAATCATTCTTTTTCATAAAATATCTGAATTATAATATACTATTGATATATCTGAATATATTAATAGAACCATTAATTACAAACTAATGATAAAATAATTTATTTATGATTTTTAATATTTCTTATATAAAGATTAAAAATAAATAATATAGAAATTAAAATTATATATAATATATATAATATGTGTGTAATGTATATTATAATTTAGTTCCAGGCTTATATCGAATCGCTCGAAAACTTAATATCGATTGTGCACCTGCTGTAGTAGGTTTTAATTTTGGATCTATGGGTGCAACACCTGCAATGGAAGGTTACGTCGTTTGCATTGAATACGAAGATATATTGCGAGAAGCTTGGGAAGTTGAACAAGCTGAAGCAGTTAAACGAACCAAAGAAAAGAAAGACAAACGAATTTATGGAAATTGGAAAAGATTGATTCAAGGTTTGTTCATAAGAGAACGATTAGCAGCAAAATATGAATTTTCAAAAGAAAAAAAATTAATAACTAATAAACAGACAAAACAAAAAGAAAATAGGCATAAAGAAAATTAAATCTTGAATAGTAAAAAAATCATTTAAATGTTCTTTAATAAAAAAAAAATAAGAATAAATAGAATATTAAGAATAGTTATATAGTATATAGAAAAACATTAAAATAATATCTTACTGTGATATTTTCTACTTCATTAATTATTTCTATCAATTTTTTATCATTAACAATAAAGCATTATTATTACAAGCATTCATATTGTTTGGCATTATTTTAGCAATAAATCACTATAATAAAAAAAAATAAAATTTTTATTTATTATTTTTTATTTTATAATCAGAAAATTATTGTAAATTGAATTATTAAAAATTTTTTCAATGAAAATAATATTTAAACATGATATTAAACAAATGATATTAATGTGAATGAATTTAAATTATATAAATAGCACACAATGTATACCTATAAATGAATTACTAAAAAAAAAATTGAGATTTTCTTTATATTTTTTTTAATATTTTTTATAAATTCAGAAAATAAAATAAAAAAATAATTAAAAATGAAAAATTTATTATTTATAAAATACGATTATTAAATAAATTATTTATCATGTATTATTTAGATTAAGAATATATTGGATCTAAGAAATTTTTTAATGATATTATTA
>NW_006263371.1:447336-452452 GCF_000469605.1 Apis dorsata
TTATTTCTTATTATTTAGAGAATTGGGATTTATTTACATTTTTATTGTTATAAATAATGTTTTAAGTTAGGAGAATTATAAAAATTCTAAAAAATTATAATATAATGTATTATTAAAATTCATTATCAAGAACAATGAATGAATGTATTTTTTTATATTTTTCATAATGTATGTTATTTGAATTATTCAAATGCTATTTTTTTATTTTTATGATATATATTGTATTATGATCATATATTATATTATTAGCAATTAATATTAAAATTATGCAAGATATTTTTATTAAATTAGAGGCAACTATTTTTTAATTATATGTATAATATATATTATAATATATACTAATATATACAATATATTCATATATTGTGTTTTTATATATTTTACCCTATTAATAATTTATATTTATATATTACATTTTTACATATTTTATTTTTTGTTTTAAAAATTGATATTATTTAATTTTACTATATATAAAAATATATTGTATATCTAACTTATTTAAAAATAAGATAACGTTACGTTAAGCTATATGTTAAGCTATACATAAATATACATATACATATGTATGGCTAATATATCTATGGGAAATCTTTGAAGAATCAATTTTAAAAATTAAAATAAACATGAAAATGCAAAAATGTTGATTAAAGTTTATTTATTATTATAAGTAAAATATATACTAGATGAAACAAGATTGTCTCACTGTATTTCATCGCATTGCTGTTTTTCCTCTTTATTACTCGTATATCATCAAGTTCTCTACACAGCCATTTTTCTTCTGATAACGTATATAACAAATGTATATATATATATATATATAAATAATATTGTTTACCAAATAATAAAGATTGAAACATTTAAAAAGAAATTTTTTAATAAAATTACTTCAAATTTTATATATATTTAAAATGGATCAAGAATATTATTCTACATTGTATAAATGGTAAATATATTTTTATAAAATCATAAAATTATAAAAAAAGTAAAGGTTATGTTTCGTAAATAATTATATTTTATATTTGTATTTATATTTTAATATATTCAAAATAAAATAAAATTTATATTTATTATAATCAATGTATATATATTAATTTATTTAGTTTTTAATTATTTAAATTTATAATATATAATTATTTAATTCATATTTCAAGGTTTGAAAAATGTGGTGTAATATCAAATGTAAGAACACATCTTCGTCAAAATTTAATAAATGCATTAAAAAGTAAAGATATTTTTTTAAAAAGTGAAGGTCCCAAATCTGCAAAACAGTACGTTTATGATTTACTAATAGCAGAATATTTATTTAATCACAATTATGCATATACTTTATCAGTATTTGCTAGTGAAGCACCACTGTTAATTAATTTTTCTAATAAGACAGTTCAAAGACCTGATGGCAATGAAGAGGATAATAATGAAAAATTACAAAGTGATTATATATTACATGCTTTGGAAACATTAGGTATTAATCCTTGTGATTCTAAAGGGCAATATGTTATATCACATTATATAGAAAGTGATATGCCTCTTCTTTTATGCATACTAAAATGCATAACTATGTTTTCTTATAATATACATAATGATATACCAATAAAAGAAAAAATATCTCTTTGTAATGAGTCTACACAAACTGAATTTTCTTGGCAAGCTCATAGTTTATATATAGAAAAATTAATTGCATTAAAAAAAAAAATAAATATGCACAAGCAAATGGTTAATAACAAGCTACGTGAAAAAGAAATGATATTAAAACAACAAACATTATTTATTGAGCAACAACTTGAAGCATTGAATACAAAATTACATCAAATTCAAGTAATACTAATTTTTATTTTATAATTAAATGTTAATTATTTTATAATTAAATAAATGAAAATGAAACAATATAAATTTTTTTAATCAATAAATTTTTTAATTTCATAGAATGTCATGCATAATATAAGTTTAAAAGAAAAATTATTGAAAGAAAAAAGACAAACTAATGAAAAACAAATTTTACAAAGAGAAATGGAATTAGCATTGAAAGAAAGATTATTGTTGCAAAAGACAGATAGGTATATACATATATTTTATATTAAGTTTTTATAATAATTCTATAAATAATTATATATTTTTTTTATATAGATTACAAAAAGAACAAAATAATAAAAAAAAAGAACAAGATGTGAAAAAAACGCACGAACAAAAAGGAGTACAGACAGAACTTCAAGTTGAATCATTTAATCATTTTTTAAAAAACATGGAAGTACAAACGGACTTTGTAAACAATATGCAACAAGAACATAAAATTGAGATGCTTACTAAAGAAAAGGAAGAATTAAATGCTCTTATTCAAGATCAACAATTAAAAATAGAACAGATAACGCAACGAGCTCTTCAGTTGTCTCAACAAATAGAAGGAATACGTTCATTGAGATCAACTAATATAGAAATTCCAACACAAACTATTAATATAAATACAATTATTAGTGAGAGTAGTTCAACAGAAGACATTCTTCAAGATGCAAAGTTGAGGCTTAAACGTTTAGAAGAAGAAAGTTTAAAAGCGGATCAATATTATTATAATTTTATCAATAATTCACCATAATATAAATCTTATGATAATCTAATAGAAATAAAATAAAACAAACAATTGAAATTTATAATACAATATATTTATGTTTATATTTTTACATGTATTAATTATGTATTATGTATTAATTTTTCTTAATTTTTATGAATGAATCGGGAATTAATGAAACAAATGCATTAATGAATTTTTATTGAGATCATTGATAATTCCTATTATAAATTATATAAAATTTTAATTTTATATATACAAATTTAAGACTGAATAGAACATGTACCAAAGTGCTTTTGTTACATAGTTTATTTTATAAAATTGGACGTTAATATAATATACAAATTATTCACTATCTTTTTTTCTTTATTATTTGAATTCTACCTTAATTACATGCAACACCAAACGTAGTATATAAAATGTTAAGTCAAATTTTGTCTATTGTTGTACATCATCTTCGTTTGGGATCCGAACTTCTTCTAGTACTCAGAATTAAGGATCATAAATAGTATGTTTAAAATAATCGAGAATAAAAATTATTATTAATTTACAATTATATTATGTTAATTATTGTAATACTTTCTTAAATATTTATGTATTATAAAAGGATATTGTTTGTCCCGGCTTTCGCGTCCCTCTCGTTCATGAGTACGTTCCTTTGTGTAGGGTGACTTTTCCTGAAAATATATTCTCATATGAATCTTCTGAATGTCATGCTATCCTGCAATTGGCGTTTGGGTATTTGATAGTATCACCTAGTTTTTCTGGTCTTTGCTATTGTCTCCCATTTCGTCTTTTCAATGTACTCGAAGCGGACGTCTTTATCAACTAAGGGGTCAAGGAATAGTGTTAGAAAAATGATTAAAAAGTTAATTTATGGGTAGAATGTTTGGGACAAAATATAAAATTAATGTTATGGGATTTATGAAATAAAAGTGTGTTTTTTTAAAATGTGTTGTTAAATAATTTTATTAATGGGATTATTACGCGATTTTTTTTACTTTTTACGGGATATTTTTTTTATGGGAAAGACAAATAATGACATATTTATGAGAATTAATTTTATGACTAATGATTAAAATATATGTACCAGACTGTATTTAAGACGACCATTCTAACAATATACAAATACCTTAGAAAATTTATTTAAATGTTATTCGAATAAAATATTCGAAATTATTCGAATTTATGTAAAATATTAATAAAGATATAACATTTTATATCCTTAATATATGTATAAAAAAATTTCAATTAAATTTACTAACCTTGTTGTAATGGTGTTTTTCTCTATGTTCGGGAATATCACCATTTTGATGTGTTCCTTTTGCTGAAAGCAATTTTATTATTTATATAAAGAAAATAATTTAAAACATACTTTAAGTTATTAGAAAAATTTCGTACCTTTTTCGTCATCTTTTCTTCTTTTTTGTTCTGTTGTAACTGCTGATTCATCTGTTCTATCCTATATTAATACGAAAAAAATGTTATAAATCATATATATTAAGAATTGTTAAGATATATTAAATATTCGAAATATACCCTTTTCCGTGCGAATTTTTTTTCTCTACGCAATTCTTTTTGTTCATCTCTTATTTTGCCTTTACTGGAACGCTCTTTTTTATCAAGACTTCCTTCAGAACGTCTTCCTTCCTATTAACATTAAAAATCGGATTATATATATATATATATATATACAGGAAAATTTCTTTAAAAATTTTAAATAATTTTTACCTTTTGTACATTTTCAACTTTTCTTCTTTTGGCATCTGAAATTAGAGATTATTAACTTTATAATTTAAAATAAATGTTTAATATATGCACTTTTTATCTTTTTTATCTGTGCCGTTTCTTCGACACGATTTTAGTTTCTCTAAAAAATACTATAAGAATATTAAACTACGCAATACCATAAAAAATATAATTTCTTAATGCAAACCTCTATCTGATCCATCTTGTGTTGGTCCAGAACTAGCACTACTATTTGATACACTAGAAAGATCACGATCTAAATTATCTACACCACTGCCATAATAATGTTCTTCCTGAAATTAAATTAATAACATAACAATTTATTTATTAAATATCTAAATAATATATAATAATTTGCATAATGTATAATATATAATTACTTTGTAATATTTTCGATCTTTTTTATCTATCGTATCGTCTTCTTTAATTTCATCTTTTTTTAAATGTTTATCTTT
Organism: Apis dorsata; assembly: GCF_000469605.1. Lineage (NCBI taxonomy): Eukaryota > Metazoa > Arthropoda > Insecta > Hymenoptera > Apidae > Apis > Apis dorsata. The sequence continues at coordinate 452,101 of NW_006263371.1, forward strand.
TCCTTCTGAATTTTCCTTACTTTCTTCTTTTTTTCTAACTTTTTCGGAACTGTCACTACATTTAATAAAAATTTAATAAAAATTTCTGATTATTTATTAAATAAAAATTTAAATATATGCAACTTACTGATGCAACTGATTTGATGCACTCCGTTTTTCTCGTTGATCTTTACTTTCCTTTTCTATCCTGGTATCACCATTTGTAATTTCTTTATTCGATATTCCATCTCCAATTTTTTCCGAAGCATCACTATTTGAAGTGTCTTGTGTTTTTCCAGTCTATTAGTAAAATATAAAAATTGCTTTTCAGGTAAAAAAAAAAAAAAAAAAAAAAAAAAAAAAAAAAAAAAAA
>NW_006263371.1:452529-456194 GCF_000469605.1 Apis dorsata
AATATACCTTATCTCCCACATGATGAAAATCTGCTTCACGAATCATATTTGGAGTTTTAGCTTTTAATTGACCACTATACGATGTAGCCAATACATGTAAATCCTGACGTTGTCCACGTTCTTCCTCTCTCACTTTTTCTACTTTTCGTTCAAGAATTTGAGATAATTTAGCCAGAACAGGAAAATGTGGCAATATTTTTATTAATATTATCAAAGAATTTCTTATTTGTACATAATCCTTAGAATCCAAACAAACTACAATCGCCTATAAAATTATATATTAATTTTATATTATATATTTATTATATAATTTAATTATTATAATTAATTATTATATAATTTATTATATTTTATATTTATTATATATTATATTATATAATTATATATTAATTGCATTTATAATTAAATCAATTTGAAATTTAAAAAAAAAATTAATATAAAACTATTACCTTTGTAATTTTATAATGCCATTTGTGACATACATGCCTATAATTTTCAAACCCTACCATATCATTTGCTTCAGAAAATTGATTACTAACACGGAATTTTGTTACGAATCCCGGATAATTACTGCATTCCTAAAATGAAAACAAATATAAAATGTGTTCTAAATTTATTCAGTATTATAAAATAATATACCTTATCAAATATGGCTTTTTCAGAATGCCATCTCATTACTGTTTCAAGCATGGCGCATAAAAATCTTCCATAACGATTTGCTTCGTTTTCGGTACATGAGGTAACTGAATATGTTATATCACAGAAAAGCTGTAAGATGAAAAATTATATAATAAATAATATATTATTTAACATATAATTTTTAATAACATATTTTTAATAATAATTTTTTATTACTTGTTACTTACTCTGTCGTAGCAAAGAAGAGTTGAAAAATTCGCAGTCTTTAAAGAATGTATAGTATGAACGAATTTAGCGCAATACATGGCATCCACGGTTGTAAATGTACATCGAGGAAATAGACACAATTGTAAAAATTGCGTTATCGTTTCATTTTTTGCTGATTTTGCGCTTCGTGATAAAAACCATGTATCTTTTTCTTGTCTAACATATTGGTGATAATAACAAAATAGTGTTATAAATATATAAAAAAAATATGAATAATCAAATTTTTTTTTTGAATTAATCAAATTTTACCTTAGATATGCAAATACTTTTTCTACATGCTCTTCCTGCTTTCTCCTTTCATCTTGTAGTTTTTCAATTAAAGTTGTGTATCTTTCTTGTTCTTTCTTTCCCTTACTAACATTCTTAAAAAAAAAAAAAAAAAAAAAAAAAAAAAAAAAAAAAAAAAAAAAAAAAGAAAAAGAAAAAGAAAAAAAAGAAAAAAATATATTAGGATTTAACAACAATTTATAAAAATTATTGTTTTCTAATGAAAAATATTAATATACCACATCTTTGGAATCAGCACTTTGTGCTGCAAGTTGTTTCAATTTATTGATTTCCCTTTGATAACTCTCGATAGGAACATATAAATCATACATAGATAAGGACCAAAATGTTACAAGGAATTGTGGCGAAATATCTTCCCATACTTTAAGTGGATGCAAAGGTCTAACTGACTGAGCAACAGGTGCCATAACTGCTTGTGCAGCTTCTGCATATTTTGCTTGTTTCATAGTAGTCGACATTTTTTTATAATTTGGGTCAGCTTTACGTAAAATGTCATATTTAATCTAAAAATAACAAAAAAAGTTAATTGTAAATTATCTATTCTACAATTATTTTTCTAATTAATTGCTTATAGTTGAATTCATCAAAATTGAAATTTAAAAAAGAAATACTTACATTAATTGCATGTGCAAACATTGGTCTTGCAAGAAAAAATGCTACATCAGAATGTATATGATTGTCTTGAAGCATTGAATGTATGGAAGGTAATCTTTCCACATATTCGTCTACCGTCATAGTAGATCCCAAAAATGTACCGAATTGAACTAATGTATCTTGACATTGATCATACAATTTTCCTAAGATTTTATATCAAATTAAATTTTAATAAACTTTTATTTGAGATATTAATGAAATAAAATCATTTTAAAAATCGTTATAAAATATTTACCAACAAGTTTAAGATGAGATTTATCCGTTTCTCTATAAACAACACAATGTTTTTGCTGTGCCATTAAAAGGCATAATGCTACGGCGAGATCATGTTCAGCGAGAGCTTCTTTTAATCGTTGCGATGATTTTTTTGTATTGCGTACTTGACTAAAATAACCAGCCTGAAATTTTTTTATAAATTTTATTTTTAAAAAATATTACAAAATAATTTAAAAATTAAAGAAGTTTTTTTTATAAAATAATTATTCTTTATATATGTGTACATATTAATAAATATGTTAGATAAAATTACCTCATTTTTTAATAAATCTCCTCCTGCCATAGCATCTAATTGATCTGATGTCATCTCTTCAGCAGCTTCAATACCCGCCATTTTTTGTACTATTTCTTTCAAAATTAATAAATCTAAACTGAAAATAAAAATAAGTAATAAAATGATTTTTTATTTCAAATTTATTACTTGTACTATACAATATTTATAAATATTTACATATTATACGAAATTTATAGAAATTTTCAAATGAAAATGATTGTAAATGTTAATAATCTTTTAAATAATATTAAAAATAAAAATTAATATAAAATATATAAAAAATGAAAAATTAAAATCATATCACCTAATTTCAATATAAGTTTTCCATATAATACAATATATTATATTATAATAAATGAACTTATATATCTAAAAATTATTAAATAATTTTTTTTTAAATTCTTAAAATTATTGTAATAAGATCTAAATTTTGTTTTTATGCTTTAATAAATTTAATGTTATTTTTTTAAATGTGTGATATTTATACAATATTATAGTTTAATTTAATTTTTTTTTCTATTCTTTTTTTTAAACATCTAGTATTATATTTTGTAATAAACATTTCCACTGTTTCCTTATTTGAAATTATTGTAAAGAATTCTTGTTTCATACTTTTTATTGCAGAGATTCATACATTTGATTAGCCTTTATCACCTTTTATTTTCTTTCTGTTTCCTTTTAAATCTATTTTCCGAAACCTTGTGTCCATTAATTAAAATTTTAATCTCTTTCTTTTACAAACATTTTAATATCTAAAATGAAAAATAAAAATTAGAAATATTAAAATATATTTCCAATATATGTTTATTTTTGCTAATAATAAAATTTTTTAAATAAATAATGGAATAAATTTTTCAATGGATATTCAATATTTACCTTGTCCTTCTAGGCCTTCACTGCACTGGTGAAAATATTTCTCACCATTACAAAATCATATTTTTTTTAAAATCTGACTTTAATTTTTAATTCTTGTTACTTTCTTCTATTTGGATTATTTTTTATTCAATATTTTTTTAAAATATTACTATTCCATATGGTTGATATTTTATAATTATTGATAATTTTACAGATCTTTTTTATTAGTTTCAAATTCAATTATTGGGTATAATTCAAATAATATACAAATAGTACTTCTTTTATTATTTGATATTTGTTTATTTTTGTTACCAAATAATAATATTTAATATTAACTTAAATATTTCTGTTTATTTCTTTGTGCTTTATACTTTTATTACATTTTTATATATATATATATATATATATATTT
>NW_006263371.1:456525-460239 GCF_000469605.1 Apis dorsata
AACAAAAATATATTCAATGTTTATATATATAACATAATATAATATAATATAATATAATATAATATAATATAGTATAACATAATTATAATCAAAAATATTATTTAAAAGAATCAATATTTGCCACACATTTTGAATTATCATTGGCAAAATTCCTTTGTAATGAAAAATTTGTAAGTTTTATGTATTCAACATTAGATGTTTTCCTTAGCTATTACAGCAGAATATTTGTATTGCTTGTATTACAGCAGTATGTATGTTCACTGCAATTAAAAAGTCTTCATAGTACATTTGTTATATAATTCAATTTTTTTTTCATGTATTCATAAGTAAAAATTATTTTGAAATTACAAAAATACAGTGGATCAAAATATCTCATTATTTAATTTACTATTTTCTTTCTTAATATCTTCTTTATCGTGTTAAATACTGTATCTAATTAATCACACATGTTATAATAACATTCATAGTATGTTTATGAAAGATCTCTAGCTAAGAAAATGTATTATTTGTCTAGATGTATAGATCTTAAGAAGAAGTAATATAAAAGTGACAATAATATAAATATATTTAAATTAAGTATATTAAATATATCAAGTTTTAAAAATATAATATACATTGAACAAAAATTTCCTGTTACTATTGGAAAAAAACTTGTATAATTAATGACTTATATTAAAATTAACATTAAAATTATCAAAAAATATAATTATATAATACTATTTTTCTTTTTTACTTAGCATATTAAAAGAAAAAAATTTTTTTTAAAGAACAAATAATTATTTTTAATTAATTATGATTACAAAAAATCGAGCAGAAAGAAATTAAAAATATCATATAAATGATAATTATTATTTTCTTTGCTTTAAAATTATACATTAAGTTAAGAATTCTTAAACTTCTTTACATTATATATATTCTATTATATAATATTCAATAGATCAGTACGTAATAAAAATAAATTAATAATTATATAAAATTAATGAAGAATAATTATAATATATAATAAAATAAAATAATATATAATAAAAAAATTTAGTTTTTTATATACATTGTACCTTTTTTGTGCTTTAAGTTGATTAGCTACATACTGTAGCAAACCAGTAAGTTCGATATTATATTTTTTAAATATGGCTCCACAAAATGAAGCGAGAGACTGAAGCCAAAGAGATATGCTGGTACCATCATGTTTAAATCTGTCTCTATCAGCACCAGCTAAAGCTTCCACTAGACAATAGCCAAGTACATCGTAAGAAATATTAGTCAAATATTTTAAAGAATCTACAACAGGTCCTATAACAGTAAAATAATTTAATAAATCTTAAAATCCATAAATATGCAAAATTATTTGTACTTTTTATTTACCTATAAGATTATCATACAACTGGATTTGTATAAGAACATAATCAAACAATACACCAGGTGAAGAATGTGTAAGTTTGCCTATTGATCTTCCTACAGGTTTTATAGTTTCTTTGCTTACTCTTTTCATAATGGATTTAATTTTCTTTTGTGCATCTGCTCTTTTTCTTAAAAGTGCAGCATGCTGCAAAGGTGTATCATTTTTCCATCGGGCATATAAACAATATCGATTTTGATATGGATAATATTTTAATATGTTCCATAATTCTTCCGCAACGCAACAGTTGCAATCCATAAAAGATAGAGAAGGCAATAATGCCACATCAAGAATAGTCAATACATCATAATATAAATTATTATTTTTATCAATTGGTAGCTTATTCGAGTCTAATGCACATTGTTTTATAGCTGTGTGACATAATCTCATGATTTTATACATTAAAACAGGATCATGATGCAAATTAGGACCCAAGACTATAAGCATTGGTAATAATTGATCATGAAGTTCTTCGAGATTTTCAATGGGCTTTGGAGCAAGAAAACTTTTTAATTGTGGAATTCTTCTACCTTGTAATTTTGGCGATATTATACAATATCTGAAATATAATGGATTAGTATCAACTTAATAGTAGCATGCTTAAATTATATTCATTTATTTGAATTTTATAACATTACATAAAATGGCATTTACTTGCGATAAACAGGTTCAATAAGAGATTGAATCATTCTACACAGCGCTAATGCAATAGGACGTTGATCAGTGAGACTGTGTTCTGGTAATCGATTAAATAAGTTTTGTGCTACTTCCCATGCTCCTATTTCTAGAAGTGCTTCACATAATCCGAATTTTTGATTACTTGTATATTTATCCTTTTAAGAAATAATGATATAAGTAAAATCTTTATCAATAATAAATATAATTGAGATAAAATTACACTTATTTAGATACTTGTGAATTTTCTTTTTCTTCTGGTATGTCTTCTTTATCCTTTGTGGAAATTACACTTAATTTGCGAACATATTCTTTTGCTTGTTTCATTGCTTGTTCATGCTCTTTGATAATAGTTTTATCATCTGGCACTAACCATGGCAATATGTCATCTAATTTAATAACACCATGTTGCAACATAAGTGCAGTGACTTTTTGTAATGAAAATGGAGTAGCATTGACAGTTGAACAATATTTAAATCCTAAAACTTCGCAGAGTACCTGCTGATCACTCATATATGAACGAATTAAAGGAATAAAAAGTGCATCATCTTGAGGTCGATTCTCAAAAGTTTCTAATAAAATATCAAGTACCCTATTAGGGTCAAGATTAAAATATCCTAGAAAAATGATATATATCCATCTCTATTAATGCAATTAATTTATAAAATTCATAAATAGAATATCAAAATATAGTAATTTACCAATAAGAGACTTAACAATTTCCAATATTGATGCTACTTCACTTTCTGGACGTTCTTGATTTAACTCCACTATAAGTTTAGAATATCCTTCACTTTCTTCTCGAAATAAATTAAATTTCCGTTGTTTATAACTGTAAATAATGTTGGATATAGATTTTGCATTCAAATTCATATATTAGATATTTAAACAAATATACATACTACAATTTCGTTTTCACTTTAATAAATTTAATTTGAAAATTCTTGTTTTTTAATGTTCCTACATCTTGCAATGTATCAATTTCTAAACGTTCCTTCAATATTCTATCTGTGAGAAACTATATAAAAAGTAATGACATAAATTAATTATGCCATTAAAAATATTTTAATAAGTGGCAAGTAATTTAATTATTTTTACTATTTTATAAATGATACCTTTTCTGATTCTTTTACAAGATAATAAAAATTATTCCTTTCTTCATTATGTGCCTCTGCATCTATTAATGTGAATATATCCACTATTGCAGATGGTATTGCTCCATCAATATTCTGTAGACAAATAAATTATAAATTATAAAAATTTTTGTTTAAAAATTATTATTTAACAAAGAATCATAAATAATATATAAAAAAAAATTAAAAATATAAATAGAAAAATTACTTTGTAATATTATTTCTGATTATCTTACCGTAAGTTCACCTAATGTCTGAACAACATTGTCCCTTTTTATGTTCCCACGGATTCCATTTGATATTAATTCGTACAATCCTCTTCTCCATTCTAAAAATAAAAATAATCATATTAAAAATATAAAAAATAATGTAATAAATTTAAAAATAATTATATATTTATATATATATATATATTATATAAATTTAAAAATAATTATTATATTATTATATTATATAATAAAAATGAAATAATACTTTATAATTCTTGATTTATATATAAAAAAATCTAAA
>NW_006263371.1:460776-466247 GCF_000469605.1 Apis dorsata
TGATAAAAAAACAAGGATTTTTTCTTAATTTATTTTTCTATTACAACTTATTAAAATTTAAAATAGCAAATTACAAATCCTATTTTATAAAAAAATATAAATAAATTTTCTATAATAAAATATAAATAAAAAGATATTCAAAAATATTGATATTTAAATATATTTTAAAAACATTTAATATTTAAGAATATTTTTGAAATAATAAATTAAAACATTTCTTATTGATGTGTTACTTTATAAAAAAGAAAAAAACATTAATAAAATAAGTGTAAAAATAATAGATTTTAACGTGCGCAAAGTTGTACCTGAATTAAAACAGCTCAAGCTGTTAGAATAGATTGAAAAACATAGAACCTCACCTGCAGTGTTGCCTTCCTTAAATTTGTGCTTGATTAACTTGAGGCTGCAAACAGTTGTTAATTGACAATTAACTCTTCAGAAGAGCGAGAAACAGGAGAGATAAGTTGCAACCATCAATTGCACAGAGTATGCAGTATCAATTCAATATTAATCGAACGCACTTCGGACGTTAACGCGTTAACCACTTACAAATCGTTTTTTCCATGTTTATCCCATGCTTTCCATATTTCTGAATTCCACACTTTACCAGCCATTTTAATTCCATGAAAAGCTTTTTATGATTAAAAACAATTGTATCAACACCACAGGTTAATAGACTCCATTTTCCACCATTGCAAGCGTCCTCGAAGCTATCGTGGCGCGATCTTTCTTATGCCACATATTACATATCTAGAATAAGATCTTTATTATTAAAAATTTTTGCTACGTAATTAATTATTAATACAATTATTAGTAAAAATATAGTACATTTATAGAAATATTTAATTAATAATATATTAATAAATTTGAATAAAAAATTTTATAAATTATTTATACAAAATTAATAAAGTATTGTATATTCCTCATTTATAAAAATATGTTGTATGTATTATAATAATATATATAGAATATAAATATAATTATAGAATATTGATTTTTACTGTGTATAAAGATTAAATTTATATTTTATGTAACATGATTAGCTAATATATGCATTTTAATATTGGTTTCATGCAAAAAAAAATATAAATATAAATATAAGATTATAAAATATTAAATGTATAATTTTTATTTGTATATTTATATATTTAATATATTAATGATAAATTATGAGAGAAAGAAGAAACAATTTTATTTTAATTATAAGAATATTTTATTCAGTAAATTTTATCAACTTCTATCACAAGCTGATGAGTTTAGGAACGCTAAGAACTATAGTTCTTTTACGTTCAAGCGTATAAACGAAAAGGTACAGACAGTTTCATTTAAAATAAAATCAAGAAACATCTGTCTATGTATTCTTAATAATAAGTAAATTTCGATATAATTACATCAAATAATTATTACATAATAATACACGTTTAATATCATTATTAATAATATAACATATTTTATAATTAGAATATATAAATGCAATGCTATTTTGTTTATTACTTTTCCTATACTAATATAATTTAAATAATTATAAAACTTAATATTTATTTTGTGACATATTAGTTTTATAATGTATATATTCTATTTTTTTTTTTTAATTAAATTATATTTTATAAATTCTTTTTTTTTTTTATTATTGAAGATTGGTTATGTCATATCGTGACAGTAAGTTTGAAAAATGTTTGTTTTTAGCATAAAATGGCTAAATCCAAGGAAAAAAAAGGTAAAAGTGCTATGAGCGAGGTTGTGACTCGTGAATATACAGTGAATCTCCACAAACGTCTCCATGGTGTTGGATTCAAAAAGCGTGCTCCACGAGCTATTAAAGAAATTCGCAAATTCGCTGAAAAACAAATGGGAACTCCAGATGTGAGAATTGATACACGACTCAATAAACAACTTTGGTCTAAAGGAATTAGGTAAATTTCATATATTTAATTAAATTCTAAATTAAAATTAAATATCTAAATTGTACATGTTAAATATGATTAATTTAAATAACATTTTATATTTTTAGGAATGTACCATTCAGAGTTCGTGTACGATTAAGCAGAAGAAGAAATGATGATGAAGATTCTGCAAACAAATTGTATACCCTTGTTACTTATATACCAGTTGCTTCCTTTAAGGGTTTACAAACAGAAAATGTTGATGCCAGTCAAGATTGATTTATTTTTGATTAATAAATAATTTATCTCAATTTATTTATATATTATTATTTCTATTTTTCTTTCCATTTAATTTCGATATTATTTTAAAATTTTTTTCATTATTTATTAATTGTTTAATTCCTATATATATTTATAAATAAAGCAAAATGTAAATTTATATTAAATGAAGTGAGATATAATTCATTGTTAAATTAAAGCTATTTTAAATTTAACTAAATTCAAACATATATATATATATATATATATAGAAAAAAGTAATGTGATTTAATTATTAAAACAATTCTGCTAATTGGAATATTTTTATATTCTTCTAAATAATAAATTTTCTATATCAAAATATCCCTAGTTAATTCGAATTATAATTCGTTATATAATAGGGATATTTTGTATGGTATAGTATTATATGATAGCTCTAGTGTAGAAATAGTATTACATACGACTAACTTCAAGAAAGTTTATTCGTATGGATTCGGACATTACGATACTGTATTACGATTCGAATAGTTTACATTCTGAAATAGAAGAAGTGAGTGTAAGTAATATCAAGTGATTATACAAACATGCGCTAATAATATTATTTTTTTATTAATTCATGTATTCATAGTGGAATAATATAGGTTTGGTTTTTGTTTATATTATGCTGACATGAATTTGCTGATTTATTAAAATACCAAACGCGAATCTATCTAGTCCTATCACTTTATTTACACGATTGTCGGTACGATATTTTTTTTTTTTATTTTAATTTGTCGTATCACATTTTATCAGACTATTAATAATTTATTTATAATTTTATTTCGATATTCCTTAAATATTTGTATAGCTAAAGTATTTCATTGAGGTTGCATTTACATTCAATAACGTTTGAGATAATAAAATCAGGAACCCATTGTTTATTGTAGCATGCAAAAGATGGTTAGCATGTTTGTGATTTTTCATATCTTTAAATGAAAAAAGAATATTTATAATTGATTTATGCGTAATAATTATATGTTTTCATTAACTTAAATAACTGATTCAATTTGTTAATTGATTAGGCGGTTACTTTTTGTCAAATAAATCATGCACATAATTAATTCCATGGGAACAAATATGAATGCGTTAAAAAAAAATTTCGTTCTCACATTTTTTTTTATTTTTACTCATTTATTATTTAATTTTTACAGTTGTAATTGTAACAGTTTCATTCTTTTTATGCGATTTATTAATATTATTAATAGTGAATTGTAATTATTTTTTTGTATTAGAAAAAAAAAGAAAATAATCATATCAAAAGATAAAAAAAATATAAAAATTTGTGTTTATTTTTTATCTGTTCTTTAATACAATTTTTGTTTTCATAATATAAATTAAAATGTATTCGAGTTTTATTTTATGTAATTATTTTTTTGTAAAATATGCATTATATGCCACAAAATAATAAAGATATTTAGATGGACATACATATATAAAGATACTCTCTATGTACTTCAATGCATTTCTTTCATACTTTCCTTTTTCCTTAATATTCCTTTCCTTTTAATATTGTAATTGTTTTATTAACTATCTATCTAATATTTCTTATTAAATATTTATATTGATTATAATACAATGAATGCTATTAAATTTTTAAGGATTTAATGTTTTAAATAAATTTTTAAAAAGATATATTGACATATATATAATTTTTTATTCTTAATTTAAAATTTTTATTTTTATTTTTCAATTTTTTATTTTATTGCACAATTTTTCCTATATTTTTTTTAAATTATTAGGTAGTTTTATAATGGAAGGAGGTGGAGTACTTACAGCAGAACGCAGTCCAGCACGTGCAAATTTGCATGTAGCTTTTACTGAAAAAGGAGAGGTAAAGGAACGCAGGGAAAAATTTTTAACAGCTAAGTATGGATCTCATCAGATGTCTCTTATTCGTAAAAGACTTGCAGTTGAAATGTGGTTGTTTGATGAATTAGAAAAATTATATGAATCAGTTGTAAGTTAAAATTCATGTATCTTGTAATTGAAAATCACTATATTAAAAAATAATTATAATGACCATATATTAATTTTTTTAATTTGCAGAATGAAAGTGGTAAAAATCGAGAAGTTGAAATTGATATAGATGAACTTCTTGATATGGATAGTGATGAACATAGACGAAGATTTTTGCAAGTATGTAAATATATGTTAAATAATTATTATCAGAATATAAATTGATCATTTATTATTTTGTTTTTTATTATAGGAATTACTAGTTGATACAAAGAAACCACCACATGATATAAATGTAAGTAAATCTATCTTAATAAACTTGTAATCTCTTTGTTATTAATATTGTAATAATATTATTTTTCTTGAAACTAATACTGCACTTTTTATTTTCTTAAAATTGATACTTCATAATTAGAATTAATTAATTAATTTTATTAATTCTATTTAAAATCATATATTTTTAATGAATTAATCTTGATAATATATTTCTTATAGTTTTAAAGTTATAATTTTACTCATAAACTTGTACTTGTACACTAACAAAAGTTCATATATTTATTTATATGTTTCAGAAATTCATTAATGATTTACTTGAAAAAGCTAAAACACTTTGAAGAATTTCTGTATTCTTCTTAACACTTATGTGTTTACAAGGACTTTTTTGAAGCATTAATAAATTTGCTCAGATTTGGAACGAGTCAAAGACATATTCAAGCCTTAATGAGTTGCGCACAACTCGCGACTCAAATGCCACTTTATTATACTTGGATCGAATTTAATGAGGAAAAGAAAAAAAGAAAAAATCCATCAAATGACTTTGCACATTTTTATTCTAGCGTATATTATTTCATATTGAAATCGTAAGCATTAGTATCTGACTTATCTCAGTACAACGGCTAACTTTGTTAGTTATTTATGTGCGCATCGCATATCAAGTAATAAACCTCACAGTACACAAAACTGCCTTGCTGTACGATCCATCCAATGTGATGTATAGTAGAAAACATTCTTCTACATTCTAGTTTTGTATGCATTCTATACTCCATTGTTCGTAGTAATATTTATGTTATTAAGAATGATTAACTAACAAAATATTTCCAAACACTGTAACTATACCAAATAATTTCTATGCATATCCTATGTTTATTGAATTATCCCAACTGAGAATACGATTGGGTTAAAATAATCGATTTTTTTTTATATTATAGTAATGAATTATTACAACTTTTTATTTATTTTAGAAGATATTTTAAGGGAGATTAGATATGCAAAATTTCGCATTGAATGCTTGTATTAATTAAAAAAAAAAAAAAAAAAAAAAAAAAAAAAAAAAAA
>NW_006263371.1:466399-468553 GCF_000469605.1 Apis dorsata
TGTATGTTTCAGATGATATTATCACTGGCATAGTAATAATTAAAACGTGGAAATGACACCTATCGTTGCTCCAGAACCGAATCAGTATTGAAAATTATTATGAAGTAAAAATTTACTCTGTTGTAAGTTCTATTATGATTCTTTTTTCCTTTTGGATAACAGTTGATTAAAATTCGATATTTTAGAAATTTTTGTTAAGTCGTTAAAAAAAAAGAAAAAATATAAACATTCCTAAATAAAAAAGATTAAATTTTTTAGATTCTAACATTGTATCGATAATCTTTTTAAATACTTTATTATTTATATAATCATGTTGTTAATTTCAAGATTTTAAATTTATATTTATAGAGGTGTTATACTCGTTTAAATAATATTTAATCAATCTTTAATCAATTGTCTTGAAAAAAAAAGGAAATAGATGATGTATATACAATCCTTTGTTTTGCCTCGTTTGGATAAAATAATTTGTAAACGCGTGATTATGTATAAGTAGTATAAAAAAATTGATATTTATAAAGATAAAATTCATTGTCACAATAGAGTGCAATTATAGGTGACATTTATACGGTTTATTGATGGTCATTTAACATACGAACTATTGTGTAAAACGTATCCATAGTTATAAAAGAGGAAGGAAATAAATTTAATCTAAACTTACGGAAACTTGAAAGATCTCTTGTACCGATGTATCTTGCATTACTTAAAACTAAAAAAAAAAAAAAAGATAAAAGACTGCATAAATTAAATTTACCTTCCTCTTATATATATGTATGCATATAGATGCATATAGAATCATTATAAATAACATATAGAATGATAAGATGGATATATTATCGAAGATCGAATACATAATATCGGATGTTGAATGAGAAATTATTAAACAGAGAATTTGTGTTTACATTGGATAAAAAAAAGCAATACCTACATAATATATTAACGATATATCTTCAAATAACAAAAAAATAAAATATTTGAAGATTATATTTATCTCGTATTGCGAAGAAAAGCATACGATATTCGTTAGTATTATTAAGCCTCAGTTAAAGAAGAAAAAAAAAAGAAAATATGGAAAATAAACAAAAATGATTTTATCCAAACAAGGACTAATGATCATGATTATTTTATGAAATATATTTGAATATATAAAGATTCATTTGCCATTTCATTGTTCGGCAAAGTGTAATCTTTATAGATCATGATCATAGAAAAATGTATTTAGAATATCTCTACCTATCCTTAAAATTTTCATACAATTTAGATGAATAATATCTAATTAAGAGAGGAGAAAAGAAAAGGAGAAAAAAAAATCTTGTCATCCAATTATATATATTTAAAACTTTATACGATGAAATATATGTGAATGTGTAATTAAGATTATAAAAGTAAAATTATACAATAAACCTTGATCTGATATAATAATGCAATTATGACGTGCTCATTCATTTTGATCGAGAAGTTATAGGACATATTATTATATTACCGATGGATTTTATGTCGAATGAACATGTCAGAATTTAATCAAAGTTTATTGTATTAGAAACGATACAATCAATTGGTGCACTTGTGATTTAACATTGTATGCGACCTTCGATAGAATTATGTTCATCGCATTGATACATCGATACATAAAAAAGGAAAATGAAAAAAAAGATTATGAAGTTTTTAAATTTTATCATCAGAAGAAATGTCGTATCACGACTTTTTTGTTTTTTTGTTTTGCATTATACAATAAAATAGAAACGTGATCAAATGCTTTACGTGTAATACTCGTCGGCATGTGAAAAATGTTTCGTAACATATACTTACATATGTATCGTTCAAGCTTCATGTATCTAAAAAAAGAAAGGCGTAGGAATTTGTGTGTAATTGGAATGATGCGATTTCAGGATTATTTTCTTGGCAAATAGTTTTAAAAAACAAATATAAGAAATACTTAATGTTTCATAAAAAAAAAAAGAAAAAAAAGGAAAAGAATAAACACGTATAAGATGGTATTGGAATTTCCCATCGTGTGAATGTTGGAATGTTAATGTTGTAATATGGAATCAAATTCATAAAATTCATAATACTCTTAAGTAAAAGAAAAGCACTTTTACACCGATTAAAAATTCTTCCGCATTCGTGGTATGATAAAAAAAAAAAAAAAAAAAAAAA
>NW_006263371.1:468853-481803 GCF_000469605.1 Apis dorsata
AAATTGAAAAAGAT
Source organism: Apis dorsata (assembly GCF_000469605.1). Classification (NCBI taxonomy): domain Eukaryota; kingdom Metazoa; phylum Arthropoda; class Insecta; order Hymenoptera; family Apidae; genus Apis; species Apis dorsata. Next base: position 468,868 of record NW_006263371.1, read on the forward strand.
GAAATATTTAGAATGAATATTTAGAATTCGTGTTTTTTACGTTTTAAATTGGCGATATTGCCGTTTCCACGAAGAAACAATATTTTGCATCGACATGTACTGATTATGTAAGAGATTGTATTTACTTGCACAAACAAAATAAGAATTGAATAATAAAAAAATGTATGATTTCTTTTATTTTAATCAATAATCAAATTCTATAAATAAAAATTTTGGTATATGGTAAGTATTATAATGGCAAGTAAAACTTACAAAATTTAAAAAAAGATGTAATAAACTTTATTTTTTAATTTTTGAATTAAATTATTAGAAAATTAAAATTAAAATTAAATTTTAAATGCAATAATTATATTGTTATAATAAAAATATTTATTTAAAATTAACATAAGGTCTAATTTAAAATAATTTCAGCGAATTATATCAAAGATTTATTCATTATATTATACAGAATTTATCGTATTATAGTACGCATAGCGGATCGTAATACATATCCTCATAGAAAAAAACATTTGGGAAAATTACTTGAATAAACATATACGAGATCGATATACATTCGTGTAAATAAATCTGCAATTGTGAAGTTATTTCTTTAGTATTACTATACATTTTTTTTTCATTATTTTGAACATTCGTAAAAATATGCCACTTGTATGGTATCATTCGTACTGTAACGTCATAAACTAACACTAAGTCAAGCGTAAAACACATTAATCGATCAGTTTCGCAATTGGAACAAGAAAAAGATTCATATAAATACTTTACATAGCGATGTCTCGAATTTGATATTTTAAGTTCTCATACTTACGAGTTCCTAATACCTATGAGTTTCTAATACCGAGTGCTTGTTCTAATTCCGCGCGTTTCTGTTGAACTTTCGTATAGAAATATCGACAAACGGCTTCCTGTGCCCATGGTTGATAATAAAATTCTGCTCTACGTTCCTCTTCAGGATTCCCAACAACATCTATCATAGTTTTTAAATCCCTTGTTTGCGAAATTATCCATTTATTGATAAATTGTTGAGGATCTTTAACGAAACTTAAAAAAAATTCTCGATTTGTTTTTAATTGATTAATTGTTTCAACCGTTTCGTGAATTTTATTATCGAGACTCTGGATTTCCTGTTGACTTGCGGTGGAAAGTAAAAAGTTATTCATTTGCGTTTTTAATGTATCATCAACTTCTACATCTATATCATAACACGCAGTCTGTTTCGTTTCTGTACCTAATTTAAAATCCAATAAAAAGTATATTACAAAAATCTTAAAATATGAAATATCTGCATATATTAATTATTACTGATAAATACCTTCAACACTAATAACATGATTGATTACGATTGGATCTGGCGGATGAAGTAATGGATTTAAACGCTGTGGTATTTCAGCGAATTTCATCCTTGAACAAGCAAATATTTGCTCTAAATACTTATCACAATTTATAAATTCCCTTTCATGACTGTCTTGAAGTTTATGTGTTTTTATATATTGCCAAAGAGCGGATATAATAACGGGTCGCGTTTGGGTATGTACACCTAAAAGCCGTGCTAATCTAGGATCTAGTTTAAACTGCAACCAAAAAATTTTTCTCTTAAATTTTATTCATATTTATATTTTTATTTTATTTAATTATATTAAAAATATGCGAAAAATTTTTATCTTTATTTTAGATTATAAAAATTACGATATTCGTATTTTGAGAAGTTTGTTTTAATATTTCAATTTGATTAAAATGTCAGTTTTGATTAGAATGCAAGTTTTATTAAGTAAGCAAAGAATGAATAAAAAAATATAGAAAGAAAGTTACCTGTAAAGGTTGGTAATCAAGAAGTAAAAGAATAGTGCATTGAACATTTTTATCTCCAGGTCTTTTTACTTGAAAACCATCTGTTTCTTGTGTTGTTAATGTGCGATGCCATTCAACTAAGTGATTATCAGGTCCATATAGATCTCTATCTAATTCTATAACTAAACTTTTAAAAAAGGAAGAAAACTTTCTTTTCACCTAAAATTGAAATATTATATTATATTATATATTAATATGCATTTTTAACGATCGTTTATTTCTTCTTCTAATAATTTTAATACCTTATTAGGATCATTTTTTGTATCATCTAAAAGACGTCCTTCAACTCTAAGTTCCCAAGATGCAACTGATCCTTCTTCGCCTTCACCAGCTTCTTTTGCCGGATAAAATGTATTAGAAATAAATATCCGTAATTTTCTTTTTTGTTTCATTGGACGTTTTAGAGCTTCTTGTATATCGAGTCGTTTTCTCATTATAGTCGCGTCTAATTTTCTTTCAAACGCGAGTAAGTCCATGTAAGCCTGAGATTCAGGTACTAAATCGCGCACTTTTTGTGGCAATATTTTATCTGCCAACTTTTTCTTCTTCTTGGATGTGGAATGTGAAAAATCACTGTTCCAAAAATACCTATATGAGTTTGTGTAAAAATCATAGATTCAAAAATCAATAAACCAATTTTGAAGCTTATGAAATGCAGTGAAGTTCCTGGTGAATTTGGTGAATGGTTTTTTAAAATATTGCAATTTCAATGACAAAATAAATTAATAATCCAATGATTAAAAAATCAAATAATCAATTGACATATTGCTTTTTGAAATATGAAATAATAAATACTAAGAATTATTTTTCAATAAAAATGACTAATCAATACATTTATTAATAATTTAATGCAATGAGTTAATGAGCAAAATAACATAAATATAAATGCAAAATTTAATAAAATCATGCATTATTAATGCACTTACGGTTTCTGTTGTGACATAGGAATACGTTGATCTGCACTTCTTTTCCCAACTGGTGGAGTAGGCATAGGTCCTTGACGCATATTTGAATAAGGTTGATTTGCTCTTATTATACTAGCTGGTCCAGGTCCTGCATTGGCCATTTGTGGAGGAGGAGTAAATCCAGATCTCTGTTGCATCTGCACAATGAATTGATTTAAAAATTTATTTTATTTACCTCAATTACTCAACTTATTAAATACTTACAGGAAAATTTGGACCAGAATATTGTCGAAGATTTGGAGGCACAGATGATGCTGCATATCTTTGTGGAGGAGGACCATTATTCCCTGTATTTGGTACAGGAAATCTTTGTGCCATGTTTCTTTGGTGATTATCCTACTGATTGAAATCAATAAACTTTTTATGTATACAAATATTCTTAAATTATTTATGATTAATAAGTACAATTATTATATATAATGTGAATTAAATTATTCATAATTTATTATTATAACAAAATCATACGAGTACTATCAAAATGTACAATAGTTTATTAAAAAAGTAAATTTATTTACATCTTATTATTGTACATAAAATCGTTTATTTTTACAAAGAAATAAAAATTAGTATCTTTTAAACATTGAAACTTTTCTGTCAAATCATTTGAGAAATCAAAAACATAACCTTTAAAAGCGTATCTAATTATAACCTTACTTAGATCACAATTATTTATATTATTTTATAAGTAATATAACATTATTAATTAATAATAAAATTCACAAAATGATAAGAAGATGAGAGTAAATATTAAACACTGTTAGAACTTTCGACAGATTTCATCCATCAGAATCGAGTGCATTTTTCTATCACAACACAGTTCTACTTGGAACGCTTCAAACTGCAATATTTTATGGCTTCATGTGAGTTGAAATATGGAAAAAGAAACAGAGAAAAAAAGAATATAAAATAAATCCTGTGGATAATGAAAAAATAACCTACGTTTTTAAAGCTTCTATCCACTTTCTGGTACGTAAAGTAATAATATAAGTTCCCGAAAAGCGGCAGATTATGGATAAACAAGTTTTCTATTTCATCCTTAAGAGGGCATCATTGTGTTGCATTTGTAGGGATTCTTTTTATGTTGACTGCAGTGTGTAATGTAATTTTAAATTATTGAATCTAATCAAACAAAAGAATCGATTTAATATAATTAATAATCGATGAAAATGATATATGAAATAAATTTTTATGAAAAAATAAATCTAAAATAAAACTATATTATATCAATATTTTTAAAAACCATTTTTATCACTTTATTTTTTATTTAAAAAATTTAATTTTTTAATAAAAATTTATTATAACATAGATATTATGTTTTAATAAATCGAATAATGAAATTTTAACATATTATTTTCTTTAATATAAAATTAAAAAAGTAATAAAACATTTTTTTTTTAAATATTTTAAATATTATTAAACCTTTATTTATATTTTTCAATAAAATAATAAAAAGTTTTTTGAAAAATTCATGTTATAAATTTCATAGATATTGATATAAATTTTCAAAATCCTTTACTATATAATAATACTTTGAATTCCTTTTAACATTGAATAAATGATTAATAGATATTAATAATAGAATACCTTGAATACTACGCCCATGCAAATTCTTATAAAAATATAATAATAATTAATCCTAAATTGCATGGAGATTTTATTTTGAACGATTCACATTTAAATTATAAATATTTAAATTCAAAATTAAATATAAAGATTAAATATTGATAAATAATTTCATCTATTTTTCTTGTGAGATAATCGTTAGAAAAGATAAAAATAATTTCCGATTTAACAGATTAACGTATTAAATGTACCATCATATTTACATTATTATACAGATTATATACAGATTTTATATCATTATATAGATATATTTTATCAGAAATTCTAATAATAGATATAATATTGATATATATGATAGTGTTTCTAAATGAACGAGTTTTAATAGTTTTTGATTTAAAAATATTCGAAATAATCAAAATTATTGAATTCAATAAAAAGTATACTGACAGCAAAAAGAGGAAATGAAAATACGCAGGATGTCGCGATTATATTTAAACCTGAGTCACTAGTTAACGATTTCGCCACTGAATAATCTTTCATATCATTGAAATAAAAGTTATGATTGCACAATTCTTCATTTTTGTTTTTTGATGATTTGAAAATTATTTAATATCTTTAACAAAATCTTCAATTTAAATTATGAAATTCTTTATAATTTTTTACAATTAAGAAATATCAATATTACGTAGTTTAAATTTTATATTCATTTGTATATGTATTTCAAAAGGAAAAGAATGATTTTAAAATATATAAATAATAACTATAAAGTTATTATTTATTATATTCCTGATATTTCTTAGTTACTTTAATTTATAATAAATAATCAAACTTCAAGAATATATATATATATTTTGTACACAAAAAAATTGAATTTTTTTTTAGATTTTAAAATTTTAAAAAATCTTTATACAAAAGCGCCATCTTCAATAAAAAATTTTAAATTATCTATATTTTGGCGGGTTTTCGTTGGCTCTCTACATAAATTCAAAAAGTAGATCAATTCAATAATAACTCGACCTATATAACGGTTAGTTATTTAAAGAAAAAACGTTTTAAAGAAAACACAACATCTTGCGTAAATTAAAATTTCTTTTTCTTTTTTAAATGTCTGAAACTCACTTTATAGTCATGTAAAATCTAAGAAACAATATAACTATCTAATGAATGAAATTGGAGATTTTTTAGATTTAGATCTTTAATAATTTGTAAAAAAATTTTTTTATTTATCAAATACATATTTTATTTATATTATTTTACTACAATTAAATTTAAAATTTATTAGTCATTTTTTTAAAAATGGTAAAAATGATAAAATGATAAAAAACTCATTTTTTAAAAAATTTTTTAAAAATTTATTTACAAAATTTAGATTTTATTATTATTATTATATATTTCAATATAACCAATGCTTAAATAAATAACATGATTGATCGTTCAAAATAAAAGAAAGAAAGTCAGTGAACAATCAGTATAATCAAGAAAGCGGAAGTAGAATCTGTCTAGAATTAGTCAGCCTTCCAAGTCATTACCAATATTTCTACCAAAAAGGATCAAACAAACCAGACATTGCATATTGAAAATGCGAAACAAAGTACAGAATAAAATAACTATCATGTACAAAATAATCATTTTCCATATATACACAGATACTTGATTCATCTCATTTTCATTAATTCCAAAATCATATTATTACCTCTCACGTGTATACATCTCTCTTTTTAACGATGAGTCCTTCAATCCTTTCTTAGAAAATTTCTTAGAATAGAATTATTCAAGAAAGTAAAACAGTTTTGACGGTATTCTTTGCAAAAATGAGCACCGTGTTGAAAGTGAATATCTGATCATCCCTGAGGATAATTCTCGAGAGTTTAAATATACTTGCACTCTTGTTCACGGATTTCTTCTTAAATCTATGTGATCACATCCATATCCTATCCATTGCATGCGTAACGATTCCCCGTGTTTATCGTAGAGATGCAGTTTGGCAGCCGCGATTTTGGAAATCCTACTATCCAAGTGAATAAGCCGCTAATATTAGATCGTCGAAAAGCGTGGAAAGCACGTACACGGACACGGATGTAGCGTGGTCTTTTTCGAAACACACGAGGTCTCCACCCGTGTTGGACACCTTCCTTCGGAGCGTGGGTCGTATTCCCGCCATCTTTCACGACTATAAGAAGGAGCAGCCCTCGGACCAAGCACTTCAGTCCTCTTCAAGAAACTACGCAGGATACAAGGATGGCTCTCGAACGTCAAGTGCGCGCCAAGGTATGATAACACGAGGATCTTTGTGCATCGTCGATCAGTAATCGTGGACGAATCGTTTAGTTCGCAGGGATCGTTGCAACTTGATCTCGCTCAGAATGGCTTTCCAAATTCCATTTTGTGAATTATTGTCACTTTTATTAACGGCATTATTGGCGACAATTTGCTGAAATTAAAATCGTATTTATTAGAGTTTTTACAAAGAGGATTTTTGTTTTTCGTCTTTTTTCTTCTTCTGAATATTTGAAATTTTGGATTTGAGAACTTTGGACACAAGTTTCACGCGAATGTTAAACGAGTTTTTGAGGGAAAGAATTTGCAAAATATATTTAGAAATGTCTTTAAAAATATTTTTCTTAAAAATGTATTATATGCATGAAACTAGAATCTTGTAAATGATTGTTGATTAATAAAAAATATATATATATATATTTAGATTTAATATATAAATTTTACGATATTCCAACGATGTTATGAGAACTGTAATTTCATTTTAATTTTTCTCTTTTCATAGATCGCTGCAAAGCGTAATCCAGAGCAGGAAAAAGAAGCTCAAGAATGGATCGAGTCTATTTTGGGCAAAAAATTCCCACCTGGTGAACTATTCGAGGATGTTATTAAGGATGGACAAGTGCTGTGTCACCTGATGAACAAGATTTCCCCAGGATCGATCTCAAAGATCAACAGTTCTGGTGGCCAATTCAAAATGATGGAAAACATCAACGCGTAAGATTTTCTTTTATGATAAATTAAAAATATAATTGTATAAATTTAAAAAAAAATATTTAAAATATAATATTGCAACTATGATAAATTTATTATTCATTGAATTATATTATCTGGGAAGAGATTTTTAAATTCTATTTCGAATTAGGTTCCAGAAAGCTCTAAAGGATTATGGCGTAGCTGACGTTGATGTATTCCAAACAGTCGACTTGTGGGAGAAAAAAGACATTGCACAGGTTGTGACGACCCTCTTTGCTCTTGGTCGTACGGTAAGTTAGCTAAGAGTTGATTTATATGTATCATTAAATATAAATGGAGCAATATCAATTACAGTGCATTTAGTTATAGCATCATGAATAGTAGATATATAATGATATTAGATATAATGAAATAGACGTATAATGTCCAAAAAAATAGCATTGAATATTTAACATGAATGAAGTAATCCATAAATGGATTAATAATATATTTCATGAATGGAATGAAATTGAGCATTGCTTCAAATTTCAATTCAAATTTTAGTTTTTCAAATTGAAAGCTTTTTCTTATATTAAATTTAAAATATCACTAATAATATTTCTTTCTAGTATTATTTTTGTAACTAATAACTTTTCTAAGTTCATTGGTTTCATGTGAAATTCTCCTTTTTTTCCATAGACGTATAAGCACCCAGAATGGAAAGGACCCTATCTAGGACCCAAACCAGCTGATGAATGTAAACGTGAATTCACTGAGGAGCAACTGCGTGCTGGGCAAACCGTGATTGGTCTGCAAGCCGGTTCCAATAAAGGTGCTACCCAATCGGGTCAAAGCATTGGTGCCACCCGTAAGATTCTTCTAGGAAAGTAAATCCTAATTGGTTTAGATCCAAGAAAAATTTATATTTTGTATGTACGTGTATATATATATTGTACTTATTTTGTATTTTGTAATTAAATAATATATATATATATAACATATATTTATAATTTAAGAACGAATTGGTTTAATCGATATTATCCTTGATCCATTAGGTCCATCACAGTATAATCTGTCTACAGTAAGTCGGATATTTTTAATTTTCTTCTCGACAAGATTAGATAAAAATATGAGACAAAGTAGTGAATAAAACAGATGGTCAGTAATAATTTTATTACATTGTTTAGTAGAAGCATCACGTGTAGTATTTTTGATCTCTAAATACAGATCTCACTTTTCTTAATTTATCGTATGATTTATTTTGATAGGTATTTTCGAAATTTTCGCTATTTCCAAATTTTCAAAATTAGCAATTTTGTTTCTAAGAATCTTTAGATTGTCAGGAAACGCATCTCTAGATGTGTTTAATTGAGAATTAAATTTGATAAAAAATGTCACATTGTTGAAAAGAATAGAAAAAAAGGAAAGAGAAAAGAGAGAAAAGCTAAGGGAGAAAAATTTTGAGAAAAATTTTAACAAATCGTGATGACGTAAAGGATATAATTAGAACGAAAGGAATAAAAATATACGACTTCTCGAAGGTTACCATGATTTACAGAAAGTTTAGATTTTTATTTTTTGAAGAAAAAAAAAAAAAAAAAAAAAATAAACGAGATTGCATGTTGTTATAATTTTCTTCGCATGATTTTCTAGTAAATAGACACGAAAATTTATTAAAAGTTTCGTATTACGTTGTTGGAATTTATACAATGCAGTCATTGAATTTATAATAAATTTTAACATAATACAATTTTACTTTGGTACCATTTAACTTCTGAATGACTTTCATGTGTACCCACATCGATCCTGAGAATGAATTCATTGTACTGTTTGACGTTTTATTTACATAATGTATTTATAACATAATTTTTTTGTATTCATAACTTAAAAAAATTTTGTTTATCTTAATTATCAAAATTGTTTAGGAAAAATTTAAAATTTTCCATAAAACATTTCTCGAGTTTCTAACTTCTAAGCAAATTTTTAATTTAAAAATTAATTTTTTTAATATTAAAAAGTTTTTACATACATACATCTTTAATTTAAATGATTCAAAGATCTTTAATTTAAAAGTAAAAGAAAAATATTTAATTCGATATTTATTGATATATTTATTCGAATTATACATTACTCAGATGGAATAATTCAAATTAATCATGAAATAACCACTGTTATTAACAAAATCGCGAAAATTGCTTGTTTGACGACAAATAACAGGTGGAAATGAATTGAATCGCATCGAGACGTGTTGGCTTCCGAGTTTACAGCGGCACGAAAATAGTGATATTGTAATTAGCATTGTGTATCGTTGTTGTACACACATTTGCCACGAGATTCGAGAGCTTGGCACGGCCTTCATCGTAACAGGTCGATCTAAATTTATTTTAGCTCCTTCCAGATGCGTGGATCTACGCCGTATAATTTTAGAAAATGATGGAGAAATGTATTCCATCGTTATTAATATTCTTTTATTGAATTAGCCATCTTGGATTCTTCAACAAGAAGAAATTCAACCTTTTATCATTAATGTCCAATTTTTGGATATATTTTGGACGTAGTTAAAATGTATTATTAATATTGATATTACATAAAAAAAATTGTAAAATTGTTTAATTTTTGTATAAATTAATCTTGATATTGAAAATAAATTTTATATAAAAGAATTGATTTTTATTATAATGATGATGATAAATATGATAATGAACATTTAAAATATATTATATTTGAATATGTTATATTATTTTTTGTGTAAAATGTTGATAAAATAATAAAATAATATAAAAATTATAATATAAAACTAAGTTATTAATTTAAAAAAATAAAAGATTCCATTTTTAATTGAATTTATTACAATCTCTATTATCATTTGATCTTTTAAAATATTCACAGTCAGGTAAAAAAAGATGGCACCACAAGATGGATAGCATTACTGCAAAACTATCATCTGGGTTTTATTATATCATTCCATAATTTAGTTGATGCGCTATTACAAGAAGATGGCACTGCGAGAATCATATTTATATTGATATTTAAATTATAAAAGATATTTTTTCATATAAAAAATAAAAAAATATAATTATTTGAAATGATATCAAGAAAATTTTAATCTTATAGAAATTTTTAATTCTAAAACTTTTTTTCGGTTAAAAAATAAAAAAAAATGATTGCATTATTTTTATAAAAAATTTAATTCTTTAATTAAAGAAAAAAAAATATTTAGAAATTAAAAATTCAAGAAAAAAGAAAGAAATGGCACAATTCCACAGTTTCCAAATTAAAACAGCATCTTCATGATATTTCTTTCATCTTTGAAATTCATCTTATTTTCTTGGAATCACGTACAAGTATAATTCCCATATACTTGAAATACGTATATACATAAAGCGTGAGAGACTACTGAATGAAAAATGGCCAACTAACCTAGAAATGAGATCTCGTGTACTTGGTAACTTTTACTCTTGGTGAATGTGAAGTGAAATGAAATGAAGTTGATCAGGTAGAAACTCAGGAATAGACATGATCGAGGTAGTCGTTCTCATTTCTTACATACTTGGCGTGAGGAGCAAGTGTGCCTTTTGATATGGCGCCAGCCATAGTCGTAGCATCCGGCACCAGGTTTTAATTTAAAATCCTTTCCCTCCGGTTTCTCCAAGACGGAGAGTTAATTTGAGTGATTTCGTATCAGATTTCGACAAATCGTCTCTCACCAAATTTCCTAATTTACAAATCTTGGCATTGGCATTACGCCGTACACGCCGTCATTTAAATATTGTAGCGAGCTAACAATGTAAACAATGATAGCAATCTAATTATTTTTAACCAGAAATTTTGATGTATGCGATAATGGAAGGGAATAAAAATTTGATCGATATCGAATGGTGGAAAAGATTGGAAATGTTTTTCAAATTTTCTGATTAGTTAATAATTTAACGATTTAATTTACGATGTATATTGAAAGATAGTTATCCAGGTTGCATACAATTTTTAAGAGATATTTTCCGAATGATATTATTAAAATATCTTTTAAAGAAATATCTTTAAAAGATTTGTTTACAAGACAAGCGGACAAGATATCTTTAAGGCATTTTTTAAAACATCTTTATGATGTTTGGATAAAGGGTTAAATTGTACTATTTATTTTTCAACTATGGTATATTATTTCTGAACTCATGTTACATCGCACGTATAATTCCTGCCAATTGCGAGCTGTTTAGAAACTGCATACGACACTAGATTTTCTCGTATGTCATATTTTACCAGTCGAAACGGTGGGCCAACTTTTGGAGTGGTTTGTTTTTCGAAATTTCTTCGAATTTAAACTATACTCCTTCTTGGAAAATTAACTCGCGAAACTAATTTTTCTTTCTAATGAATAATAACAATGTTAATAAATATGAAATTTGAAATATCGTTAACATTTCTGGAATATTAATTAAATTAAAAACAATCAGGAACATTTGTCATTTCTAGTGAGAAAATTAAAAATTAATAAAAACGAATTAATTTTTTTATCTTAATTTTATAAAATATAAAAATGATTTATAATTTATTTTTTAACAGATTAACGCAACAGGAAAAAAAGGAAAATCTAGGGATCTCTAGATTCCTAAATTCCTAGACAAATACTAGCAATCTTACTGACTATTAAAAATGCTAATAAATTTTTTAGCACATTATCTAATTGTCTCATTCATTGTTATTTATCACACAAAAATATGTGATTTATAATTTATCACTTGTCAATTTATCATTTTACCATTATTAGCCAATAAATTACCGCAATGTAAAAGATTCAAGAAATTCCACGGCATCTTACGATCTCTAAAAATAATCCAATATTTCTCTTATTAAAAATTGTTCCATAAACAGTTTGTTTCTCATTTCGTTCGATCAGATTTGGAAAATTCGTTCACGATCGAGTCATTATGTCGCATAATGTAACAAGCAAGCAGACTCTCGGGGTTGGCAACGAACTGGGGAATTATTAAATCGGCTACGCTCTCGAGGAGAGTGGTGGCGGAATATTTCAACTGGGTTACCTTGAAAAATATTTGTCACCGTGAGCGTGCTCGTGCGTGTTACGGATACACGAAAAACTGGGCCGGCTGCCTAACTTCTAGCCGACCTTTCTATTATCGGATCCCTATCAGATATCATCATTATTGAGGAAACTTTATTGGCCACCGAAATATCCGCGGCTGCGAAATAAATTGTCGCACGTGCGACAAGGGCCGACTCATCCGCTTTGTCACGTTTAACGAATGCGTTAATGAGCGATTAACGAGCGAGAAGATTCGAATCACGGGCTCTTGTTCGCGTGGAAATTCGATCGTGGAATCGATCCTTGGTTGGTTCGAGGCAGGGGGAACTTTGTCAAAGATGGATGGAGGTTATGTCGACGAAGTAGGTTAACTCTGCTACATCATGCTTTAGGTTAATGTATGACAATTATCAAATACTCATGATTGCTCATTTTATATTCCATTTATATTTCGTTTATATTTCATTTTATATTCTGTTCCAGTACGAAGAATTTTTTCAAGAATTGTTAGACATAAAATCGAGATAATAGGAATAAGATAGATTTTGAATGATTTTCTTTTTTTTTTTTTTT
>NW_006263371.1:481980-488091 GCF_000469605.1 Apis dorsata
ACATGTCTCTCATATGTTTGAAAAGTATTAACTGTTATTTTTCATTATCTAATTCTTAAATTCTTTTTTATTTTATCAAACTCGTACAACGATTAAAAAGATCTCGATGTAATATGAGATTAATATATCTAACGAGAGAAAATATTTGTTTAACAAGGGACGCAATAGGATTATTCAATAGAACGCGATTCCACCTAGGCTGGATTAAAAATTTAACACGCTAAACCGAACGATTAATTCTGCGAATACACTGAATCGCGGCAGCGAATGTTACATCGTAAAGGCCGACCAACAATGGTTAGACTAATTAAGCCAGGTGTTCGATAACGGCGGCAACAAAGTGCACGAAATTGCATCAAAATTAGGATGCTGAGTGTGCCATTGGAAAATGAAATTGAAGATTGTCCAAGTATTATTGGCAGACTGGTTTCTGGTGAATAATGAATCTCTATATTTAACTACACACGAGTAAGCGCGTAAACGTAAGAATATAGCGCTTTCTTTGATGACAATCGTGAGATTTGGGAAAATCGTATTTCCTTTTCTTTCCTTTCCTTTCCTTTCCTTTCCTTTTCTTTCTTTTTTTTTCTCGCGAAAATTCCATCACGAGAGAGGCGAGTTATTATCGAAAATTGTCAAAGCAGACAGAACGGATTTTGCGCATAAATTTTCCAGGACGATAAATTCGATCAGCCAAAATTCAATGGCGAGTCGGCCGCATATTTCATCGAGATTGATAGGCAACCCGGCACTGGAAGTTGCGCCGTAAATCTCGCAATAATTAACTCCTGTGAACTGCACCAAAATTCTTATGATCTTGCAAACTTCTTGCGCGATATTAATTTTCTCTTATTGGACTGCAACTTGGGGAACTTACATATATTTTACATATATGTAAGTTAAGATTTGACGTTAATAGAGAAATTAAAATTTTTTTTTTTTTTATCGTGAATAATTATTAATAATTCCATTACAATTCGATAGAAGAGAGATTCCAAGAATTGTCAGATATCTCGTATCGAAAATTCAATCGTAATTGGCACAAGACAAATATGCATACAATGTAATATAAATGGTATTGTATAATAAGGAGCAAGTCGAGTTTAGGATCCGAGTGAAACTGTTGTTGAAGATGAGTTCTGTCGCCAACTATCTTGTTTTATCCGAGATGCAGCTAATGACTCAGCTGATTGCGAAACGCGAAATTCGTCAGCAGTCATTGTGTCTCGATTCTACTTTTAACAACTTTAGGAATAACGCCTTCACAGACTCTTAGAATTATTCGAAATTATGATTCTGATTCAGATTTACCACGAATTTAATACGAATTTTATTCTAAAGTTAAAATCTAATTCAAACATATAAAATCCTAAATCTTATTCAAACCTAAGGCAAACTTCATTCAAACTCGATCAAGATAAAAATTCTTAATTTAAATCTAAATTTAATTTAAATTTAACATCTAGACCAAACTAAGTCAAACGTAAGTAAACCATTCCAAATAAATCAAACCTAGACAAACCACTTTAAATCTCTCTCTAAAAAATGAAAATTCTTGATTTTTTGATCTAAAACCATTTCGAGATTAAAAAAATCTAGGAAAATTAATATTAAAAGATTAATTTGATGTAGATAAAATCGATTATAGAAGAAATAAGAACGATGTCTTTATATTAAATTTTTAGTAAATTGCTGTGCAGAGTAAATTGCTAATAAATTTTCAACACCGTTCTGCAAATTCTACTAATTAATTTCTTTTGATCGAGAATAATTCGGTAGATCTATTGTGCTTGCGCCAAAATGCAATATTTTATAAGTAGGTCGTTCACTTAAAACCATGACATTAATCAGGGTCATATTTAAGTCTATTATTTAAACTGCAATATAAATTTCCTATATATTTCTATAGATGCTTAAAAAGTTATCAAATGATAATGAAATAAATTTATCAAGATAAAGAAGAAAGAATATATGACTTTTTGTCATAATGAAATATTATTAAAATGAAAAATAGATATGATGTAAACTAGGCAAAACAAGATATTAGTCATCTTAGGATTAACTAATGTATCAAGATTTTTTATTGTCATAAAAATAAACAACAAAAGTAGAAAAAAAATATTTAAAAAAATAAGAATTAAAAATGTTCAGCATGATTGCACTATCATTATAAATATATCACATAAGTTTGAATCAAAAATATCTTTTGTACCAATATAAATATTTCAATTTGACGTGTTCTTCTAAAGTTAACTTGCTTTTAATTTAAATATTTTATTTTAACCTTCAATTTATTTCAAATGAAATGAATTTAATTAGGTGTATTAAGCAACTATTGGATTTAACTTCATACTTGAACTTCGTTTAAATATGAATATTGCTATGGCTAAGTTTAGGCTGGACCAAGGATTATTGCAAAAAATACGCCTAAGTACTCGAGATTTACACCGCTAGACTTTATTTACATCTAATTCCGCTTCAACCCTGACCTAACCACGACCGTACCAAGGACTATTGCAAAAGATAGTCTAGATTAAACGCAGGCTTAACTTAGACCCGGTACGAGGCTAACTTAGACTGGAGTCCAAACACAATGGACTTCTAATTGAAATAAAATCGAATTTGACACGACTTGTTCTTATTCTTAAATTGACACAAAATCAAAACGTGCAATTGTAGGAGATATTTCCAAACTTAATCCAGACTTAGAAATAAAAAAATCACACTCTATCATCGAGCCTTTAATTCAACTCAAACTCTGACCAACCTCTGATTCAAAAATTTATTAAAAATTTTTTTCCAAATCATACGAGTGAATTAACCTCACTTTTTCCCATTTTCTCAATTTCACAATTAACTCAAACTAAAATATCCATGCAATATAAAATGTAATATAAAATCAATTTTAACAATTTACCAATAAAAAAATCTCAAGCCTGAAGCTGAATTAACCTCACTTTCTCTCGTCGCCAGTCCTACCAACTTACGGACAACAACTCGGAACTGAAATAACACGAAATCACGTTCTTGCGCAATAAAACACGAGCCGTTAATTTTTTTCCTCCGCAGTTACTCTCCGCCCCTCCTCCTCAGGTGGTTCTACCCTTCTCATCTCTTTTTCTTTCCTGCTCGATCTGAGTCATCGTGCGTGCAAGTGTCTCGAGGGCGTCTGCTAAGTCACATGCTAAATTTGGTTACCTTACCAACGGGATTGTATTACGCGCGTGGGCTTATTCTAATATTTCGGATGGCCGCGATGGCAACTAGGCCATCCTCTACGCTTATATCTACTTTCCTGAGTTTCGCATTCCCGCACGGCTCTCGACGAAGAGGGAATCCTGGAAAACGTTCGATCCATTCATCAAGAAATTTCCATGAACTTGTATCGCGTTATCGAAAGGGACATCGCCGCCTATAGAAATCAAGAGAGAAAGAGCTCAAGAGAAAGAAACAGGCTCGATTTACGCTTTTTTATATTTATTGCTTCGTGTTTGTAAACAGACGGCATTTTTGCGCGGTTTACCTCGCAGGAGATGAACGATTCTACAATTTTTTGGTGGTATTTAGATAAAAAAAATTAACCTCGATGAAAGAGACGAAGAGGGAATGAGAAAAAGTTGTGGAAGCGAAAAATTTTTAAAGGATAAATTTAAAATTTTAATTTATTGGTGGTATTTAAAATTTTAATTTTTTGATAGTATTTAGATAAAAAAAATTAATCTCGATGAAAGAGGCGCAGAGAGAATGAGAAAAAATTGTGGAAGCGAAAAATTTTTAAAGGATAAATTTAAAATTTTAATGTTCACGAATTGTGAAAAAAGAAAGGAATAAAAATGAAAGATTGTGATATTTTTGAGGATAATTATTTAGTATAATTTTTTTTTTTAAATTTTTTTTTAAAAATTTTTTAACAAGAGAACGTATTCTGTTTCGAAAAGAAATATTTTTATGAAAAAATGAAGTTAGATTGGAAGAGAAATGGGGAAATATTTTGCGAATTATGGAATGGGGGAAGGGAGGGGGGAGAATATCGAGTCGATGATTTTCGAGGGATGGCTCGAAGAGAGCTCTTCCGTGATCATGTAACACCCGCAGCAGGACGGAAATAATTTCAGCTTGTGAAAGGAGGGGTGAAGGAGAGAGACGGTCAAGTGGAACGAGTCAAGAATTTCTGCATTATGCGCCGCGCTGGTTCAATTTAATGGCTACTAATAGAACTTTCTCTCTCTCTCTTTCTTCGGTCTCGTGCAGAATATGTTTCGTTATCGGTTGAATTTCATCGCCTCAAAGAGATTCGTTTGAAGCACCGATAAGAGTTAAAGTTCTATTCTACCTTTCGACAGATTTTAATGGGATGACAGACTCGAAAAAGTTTCACGACCATGATTTCTTATTCGTTTAAAAATAATTAAAGGAAGATCGTTACGAAGAAGAAGAGTTCGTAATTTACGAATTTTTTCAAAAAAAAAAAAAAAAAATTGGAAAAAATAATCACCGATACTTAAAAGTTATTTATATCCCAAAATAATTAAAGGAAGATCGTTACGAATAAGAACAGTTCGTAATTTACGAATTTTTTCAAAAAAAAAAAAAAAAAGAAAAAAATTGTAAAATTAAAAATTGAAAAAAAAAATCACCGATACTTAAAAGTTCTTTATATCCCAAAATAATTAAAGGAAGATCGTTACGAATAAGAACAGTTCGTAATTTACGAATTTTTTCAAAAAAAAAAAAAAAAAAAGAAAAAAATTGTAAAATTAAAAATTGAAAAAAATAATCACCGATACTTAAAAGTTACTTATATCCCAAAATAATTAAAGGAAGAACAGTTCATAATTTACGAATTTTTTCAAAAAAAAAATTGTGAAATTAAAAATTGAAAAAATAATCACCGATACTTAAAAGTTATTTTAGTATTTATCCCAAAATAATTAAAGAAAGATCGTTACGAAGAAAAAGAGTTCATAATTTACGAATTTTTTCAAAAAAAAAATTGTGAAATTAAAAATTGAAAAAAATAATCACCGATACTTAAAAGTTATTTATATCCTAAATTAGATATTTTTATTATCATGCTTTTGCGAATTTAATTAACATTTTCCCGTCCAAGATCCATTGTATCCGTTTTTCTTGAATTGTGTATAACGATAACGCGACGAGATCGTTGCACTTCTTAATTAAATACATGCATAAAGAGACTATAGTTTTTCGCGATACGATGAATTTTTGAGCACTTCCTCTTTGCGCTAGCTTCCGCTATTTTTAACGCGATTGAACGGACATCCATTCTCAGAAACATAATCAAATTCCGTTGTCAATCAACGAGACAACGCTCCACGGTGATGGGTCACGTGTCTCCGGCTAACGTTCCAATTATACACGCGTATCCATACATTTTTTATCATCCTCCTGTTGAAATAGCAAATGGAAAATGGTATTGTTTAATGTTTCATAAGGAATAACCATAATACCCCACGCTTTTTTTTTTTTCTCAATATCCTCTTCCAAAAATTCCTCCCCCCCTCCCCCTACATTGATCCCACGACGAGTTTGGAAAAACGAAGAAATTTATATTTTGAATTTTATATAATTTTTCAGAATAAAATTCTAAAAATGTCGAATAATCCGGTAAATTGGATAACCAATTCGGATTAATGCAATGTTTGAATCATATTTTATTCCGATGAGCTGTGAATCTATTTCAAATCGATCGCATCACAGAGAACATTATATATATATATATATCTCACAATAATATTTCTCCGTCAAATATTTTAAATATTGTAAAAATACACTTGGTTGGATTATTAGAATAATTGTGAAAACGGTGAAAAATGTAGGGACTACTCTAGAGCGAAGTAGCCGAGATAAGTCCAGGCACAATGGCTTCCCGAGTACTTGGCTGCGTGGGCGTGACCGCGGCGATCATATACTCCGCGAGCTTTTTACATAAAGCCACGTGCGCGCATATAAGCCGTTCTAAAAATAGAAATTTGAGCAAGATTCTATTAATAACGGATGAGTGTGTTCCCACAACCGAATCGCGTGTGTGCGCGCCACCAACGGGCTCTACCCGTTGCTCGGGGTAACGAGCAGCTTTTCGAAAAGAAA
>NW_006263371.1:488323-491416 GCF_000469605.1 Apis dorsata
ATTCGAACCTCGACGACGACCCTACCCCATCTTCGGCCCGAAATAAAAGTGGAATCCCGGCACAATCCCGTTTCTAGCTCGTAATTTTATCGTGTTTCCCCTGTAAATGTGGCCCCTCTCGTTCATGGGAACGTTCAGGGATTGTCCAAGAGGGGGGGTTCAGCTTTTCGACCTTAACCCTTTCGAACCTTTTCGACTGTAGATGAATGACGATGAATCTGAAACGGCTTTAAGATTATTTTGGATTATTTTGTTCGTTTTTATTAGAATGTAAGTTTGAATAAAAGTTTCTATTTTTGTGTTTTGTACATTGAATTAAGTTCTGAGCTAATGTTTACAGGATTGTGTGATACGAATGTTGTTTATCACGTTATTTATTTTTAAATATTATTAGATGTTTATTTTTATGATACGATATTATTTTTGTTTTTTTTTTAACTCTTCAGTGTTAGATGAATCTGAAACGATTTTAAAATTATTTGTTATTATTGAAATATAAGTCTGATGGAAGTTTATATTTTTGAATACTTTTTGTTTTTCGTATGTGAAATAAGCTCTAAACATATATTACATAGGATTAATTATGTAATACAAATGTTGTTTATTACACTATTCATTATTAAATATTATTAGATCTTTATTTTTATGATATGATATCATCTTTGTCTTTTAATTCTTGAGTATTAGATTAGATGAATAGATGAATCTGGAACTTTAAAATTATTTGAAACTTATTTGTTCTATTGAAATATAAAATCTGATAAAAGTTTATATTATTGAATTATTAAATTTATTATTAAATTTTATTAGATCTTTATTTTTATAATACGATATTATTTTGTTTTTTTAATTCTTAAATGTTAGATGCATAGATGTTTTTAACGTCAAAGAAATAGTAACGTGTACAAAAACAGAAATAATGAAGAAGGATTTTGACAATTTTTTAACAAAAAAAAAAAAAAATAGTTACGACAAAACGTTCAATTCTTCGAAATAAATTTTTCTATTGTAAAAATTCTGAGGATAGAAAATTGTCGAGAAAGTATACATTTTCGGCGAAAGAGTTTTCAGAAAAATTGTTGAGATCGAGAATTGAGAAATTGCCAATTCGGCTGGTGTTAATCTAAAAATTATGGTATCGCGTTGCTGTTGTTCGCGAATGCCATTAAGATCCGGGAATTAGTCCAAAATGTATGAGTAATAAATTTATTTCGGTGTATCTCACGCTGGTTCATCGCTCAGAAAACACATTTGCCTGTGTAGCACAATGTAAACGAATACCAAAGTATCGCTAACGATGCGTGATTCATGATACCATCGACAGCCTTTTACCATCCTTCCACGTGTATTTTAAAATTCGTTCAACTTTAATTCGAGGCAAATTCTCGTTGAAAATTGTTGAAAATTCGTGAAAATAAATTATCCATAACAAAATAATCCACCGAGAAACGGGATCAAAGTTAGATTTAAATTTGATCCCGATTCTAGATTACGTTTCGACTAAACGAAAATATAAAAGATTAATTTATATCCCGTATTTCTAATAAATCCGGCAGAATCATCAACCGAAATAAACCAAACTTTCCAACAAAATTACGACAAATAGATTAGGCTTGATTAAGTTGGAGGTTAGGTTTGCGCCATGTACAAACATTCAATATTTAGGCAACGATCGAGTGCGAGAAATGATCGTTGAACTTGCAAGGCCTCCATCATATTACGCGAAATAAAATTCACGCATCGAGTTCTCAGGTTTCCACGAAATTTCTCGAATGCTTCACCTTTCGTTCCCTTCTCTCTCTCTCTCTCTCTCTCTCTCTCTCTTGGTTCGTTTACGGTTATTCTTGCTGCGTTCCGGTTTCTTTCTAAAAATCGGCTCGTTACTATCGCGTTGCAAAACTGTGCCTGTCTTATTGTATATTTCTTTAACGTCCCCTAGCCTGATACTTCTCTTTCTTCCGCCGTAAATATTACGTTTCCCAAAGCATTTCGATTGTTATCTCAATGTTTGCACAATCTTTCATACATAGCCATCTATCTATAGCGAAATTATTTTTTACGGGTTGAATCATTGTAGAAAAGAATAATTTGCTTGTTTCGAACATTTCTTCTTTTATGTAATGTATTATATATGCGTTATGTTTTCGTGCAAATACGATATTGAGATATGTTCTCCTAGATGGAGAGGAGAGCACTTGTTGCCTGGTTCGCAGACAAGGGATCCTAGATAATCTTATTCGCGAGACTGTTTGCATTTTCTATTTAAATCTTCTTGCCAGTAAAAATTTTAATTCAACTTTTATATAATTATAGAACAAGATTTAATAATTTATGATAAAGCAAGAATTCGGTTACCTTAATTTCTACTTCTCTCTAAAACTTGATGATAGAAATGGCCGCATTAAAATTTCGAATTTAATTTAATCTGTAATATTTCAAAAAGTGTTTCTCTCTCATTTTCCATTTTCTCGTTCAAAATTTATTGACAAGAAGGACAGATATATTCTCAATTATTTCCAAAATTTTTTAATCAAAAATATCCACGTCATAAACATCGTCTTACATCTTTCAATAACAGATGCATAGATAGTTTCGTTTCGTTCTTCGATAATAATTCAGATATCATACATCAAAATAACGAATATAACAAACGTGATTTCTCGAATAAAATTTCGAACGATCATCCTCGATTCCATTGAAATTTATTGGCAGAGGTAGTGGCTGTTAATATTCGGCCCGATATTTCCAACGATCCGAAAAATCACGAAAAATCCGGCGAAACGAAAAGGTGGGAGAGTGTAATCAAAATATCCAAGTACGTGTATATACCTCGAAATTTTGGAAAATTCTTTCACAATTATTCCCCCGCTTATTATATTGTCCATTCAGTTGTCACCAAGAAGAAGATCCCATCGAGTTAACGAGCGGCCGTTTCGGTATCCTGAAGTATAGTGTAACACCCCCGCTGGTAGAGAGATGGAAGGCGGCTAGTACTCCCTCTGCCACCGCCACGTTGTCGTCAACAGGACTGACGTTCCGTTGCACACGTGCCGTGTGCAAACGGCTGGCTATGACTAGGACGGCCACGACGCG
>NW_006263371.1:491592-495842 GCF_000469605.1 Apis dorsata
CCAGTATTAGTGCGGTGTAGAGAGTGCTTCTCGGTGTTTTTTCATCTTCACGCCTGCCTTCCTTCCCGAGGTTTACCGATTTTCCATTCGTGACTTCGACCGATACCCGGTGGTGAGTAGTAGTACAAGCACATCAGTGTTCCGCGGCCAACCGGAGATTGGACGAACTACCGCCGTTCTCCTCGACTGCTTTTTCACGCTCCTCCACGTGTCGAGGGGAGAAAGAGAGAGAAAAGTGATTTCCACGTCGATCGTAATCGAATCATCGCTTTTGGTGCGATTTGGGAATTCAAACGGTAGCAAGTGAACCTCTCTATTTTCTTTGGAGAACTCGTGAGGACTAATCTAATCTAAACGAGGTTATATATTGTTTCTCGTTAATTCCATTGATCGCGTATGTCTCGTAAATTGATCTTCGATAATTTCGAGGTTAGGAGTCGGAAGATTTTGAAGTGAACGGATGGATTAATTTCGTCCCTCGGGATATAATAATTTTCAGAGGTTGGTGGATGAGATTTTAAGACGAGCTTGGTCGTGGTGGAGGGCCACATTTAGTCAGAGTTGCAGAATAGAGTTACGCGGCCTCGGTTAAAGTTAAAACACGCGTGGTGGGTTCACTGAAACGCGATGAAATTTGAGATCGTTTGGATCTAGAAGGTGGCAACGGCGTTTATGATGTAACGACCATGTAACGAACAACCGCATCCAAACTATCGTTTATGACTCGTTTATGATTCGTTAAAAAACACTCTAAAAGTTTGATTAGCAAAAGGAATCAATAATAAACTCGTGAAAAAAAAAAAATATTTCTCCTAATTATTAATTTTTTTTGTCAATCGGTTCATCATTTTCCAATTCAAATATTCTATACCGAATTCAATAGAAGAAAAGATTCAAATCACAAATCGATTAATTAAAAAATTAATTTTATCGAGTTAGAGAAAGAGATATAATATAGGGAAGAAAAATTACTTGCACAATGGGTGGAAATAAAGTATAGGTTAGAAAGAAGCGAATGGGTGCGAAGGTAGGGGTAATGGCTACCGCGTTGTGGAGAATCTAGCACCTTCCCTAATACGGCCTCGCGATCCGGCTTGCGTCTGCACGGATATAGAATCCTCCATCTCTCTTTCTGCTCTCTCGTAGTCTCTCTAGCATTTCTACTAATACCGTGGTCACTATACTCGCCACTAGACCCGCTTCCAAAAGTCCAAACTTCGATTTCTTACCAACCTCGTCTCTCAACTTTGCCTCTGATATTACCCTATGATATTTAATAGGGATTTATAACGTTACGTCGCACTAGTGTTGTTTACTTCCAGATTATATTAAGCCACGTGGTTGGAAATTTTAAATTTAAGGTTTTCAAAGTTCTTTTAATATTTCATCCTTCATCGATGATGAACGACGCCTTAAAATTTCATGCCTCCTTAATATCTATGAGGATAATTTCTATTCTGGGGTCATCTTATTATCATCTCATTACCGCTAATAATAAAAATTCCCTATGAATAATTATTAATGAGGTTCTAGGGGAATTGCAATTTTTATGATTATCTTTCGGAATTTTTTTGTTGCCTTTAATAATAAAAATTTTCTATGAATAATAATAATTGAAGTTCTAGGGGAATTTTTACGATTATCCTTCTACGGTATTTTTGGTTTCATTTCTATGAAAAATTGGGATTTATTTTATTTACAATGACATTATTGCACTTTGATGTTGTGATGTAATTGTGTGCGATAGAAACAACGTATTCTTTAGTTTTGTTTTTTTCTTTATTCTTTTTGGTCATTGAACACAAACTTTAAGATTCAAATCGTTCTCCATTGTTAAAAATAGACTTCGTCCGTATCGGTAGTAGGGCGGAGACTGGAACTGTTTACGTTCCTCGTGCAAGATTAGGTAATTGGAGGTTGAGTTATTCACTGTTTACGTATCGTAAAGTCTGTTAAAACATCGAAACTTTTACTTAAATTTCGTTCCACTAGAAAGAGAAGAATTTAAAGGCATCATTTTATCTTCGTTTTTCCTTCTAATTGAATATTTTATTTTATTTTTTTTTCCATTTAAATTTAATAAAAATCCAGAAACATGATTAATATTTCGAAATTTTATATCGATTTGGAAACTAATCGAGGATTTTTCTTCTTTTTTTTTTTTTTTTCAGTAACAGACAAAATGCCTTTTAAACCAGTAGAACATCCCAAGTGTCCCAAATGCGGCAAATCCGTGTACGCTGCAGAAGAACGTGTTGCTGGAGGACTCAAATGGCACAAGATGTGCTTCAAGTGTGGTAAGCGTTCGTTTCAAATATTAAATATTATCCCAGAAACATGTGCCTCGTGTTTTTATCTTGTAATTCAATAGTCAAACAAACTTCGATAAACATGCTTTCTCAAACTATACTTTTATCACATATGAATCGAACATTTTTTTTTAATTAAATTATAGAATTATTCTTTCATCTCAAAAAAAAAAAAACAAATCTTTTTATTTCGATAGAATGATTAAAAGCAGGCAATTATCGAAAGATCATCGAGCTCGTACGTAAAATATTTTCTTAAGAAAATTATCTTTTCGAAAATTAAATGATCGATACTCGAATATGATTTGAACGATGAATCTTAAATTGATTCACAAGATTTGTCAAAGATCTCGGCATCCCCCATTGCGCAAAAAACACCATCAGCCGTTTTTAAATTTAGCCATCCCTATAAATAAGTTTTATGCCAGTCCCGGATGGTTTGTCTTGGCCTTAATTAGTTTTGTATGCTAGCCAGAAATCAAATAGAGCCACCCAACGTTAAGTCGAGGGTGCAACGACCCGCGCGAACTCGCCGGCAAAAATCCGTACTTCGTGATCCTACTTGAAATAGGAACTCCATTGAATATTCATCCGCGGTTTTGAGCGGAAATATGCTGCATCGAAAATTAACGCGGATGTTATACTTTATTCACGAATATTCCTCGAATATTTTTTTTTTTTTTTTTTTTTTTTTTTTTGGTCTCTCTTTTAAAAAAGAGCAATAAGATACTTTCAATGGATTTCATGACGTTCACACGAGTATATAGTATATATGTAAATCAACCCTTAAGAGCTTGAAAAGTTTTTAATCATTAAAATATTATTATTTAATTTTATCTTATATTGTGAAAGATGATGGATTTTGATTTTGAGCAATATATTTTTGAATATTTGATTAATTATATGAAATGATCGATCAAGAATGAGTTCTCCGATTATGTGGACAGAGAATAATAATTCAATTGGAATGAATTGGAAGAATTTTTTTTTTTTTTTTAGTAAATTAACTTGAAATAAATTAGAAGAAAGGAAGAATCGAACAAATATTTTTCTATTTTAAATGACGTAACAAATTGTGAACACGTGTTTGTGCGAATTTCATAAGATTTTGATAAATTTAACTCTCAACTAGAATTAGTTATGTAATATGTAAAGTGCAGCCGGTCGAGAAAGTAGGTGAAGCATTCTCTCTTCGTATAATTGCATTAATTCATTTACCAGCCTCTACCTGTCAAGTTCTAATCTAATAAGGAATATTACCGCTGACAGAAATGTAAACTAGACTTAAGGGAACATTCGTTCTTAGATTGGAAGATTGATTTCCTTTCCGAATCTCGAACAATTTTTCCACAAATTAATTCAGCGCAAATTTCTCTCAACCTCTCGTTTGATCTCATCGTGTTTTTTCTTTTCGTTCGTTAACAAATTTCACAATTTTGAAAAAAAAAAAAATAATCATTCCATTAATGATCGTTGATTTCGATTCAATGCCGAGGAAATTTTCTTTTTCTAAAATTTTCACTGATCTCTCTGATAGAAACTCGTAGTGGTAAAAATTGAACGAAATCAAAATCAGTATTAACGATCGTCCAGTTTTAATGGCAAGAGACGAATTAAAAAGATCCACTCGCAAAGAAAGGGAAGCCTAGCGGAAGGAGGGCGGAATAGCCAAACTGTTCCTGTGTGTTCCAGGTCTGTGCGGCAAATTACTCGACTCGACAAACTGCACCGAGCACGAGGGTGAGCTTTTTTGCAAAGTGTGCCATGGACGCAAGTTCGGTCCTAAGGGATACGGCTTCGGTGGAGGCGCTGGTTGCCTGTCCATGGATCAGGGCGAACATTTGAAGAGTAGCGAGTGAGTGCACCTGCCCGTCGTCTCCCCTCCCCTTCTCTACCCCCACCCCTATTCCTCAACCTAAAAAAAAAAAAAAAAAAAAAAAA
>NW_006263371.1:496010-497129 GCF_000469605.1 Apis dorsata
CAACCATCGACCAAGCCCAATGATTCGACAGCAATTGCTCCTCCTCTCGATACGATAAATCGTATCAGAAAGAATGAATTGGAAGACACACGAACACACTTAAAGGCAGCCTACTAAGAAACCCAAGGACGGAGAGCATGCGTCTGCGTACATGTGCATTACAGCA
Source organism: Apis dorsata (assembly GCF_000469605.1). NCBI lineage: Eukaryota > Metazoa > Arthropoda > Insecta > Hymenoptera > Apidae > Apis > Apis dorsata. The sequence goes on from NW_006263371.1 coordinate 496,177, forward strand.
TCACGACTGTGTAAAATTATCGTGTTCCCTTTTAGGACTTTATTTTTTTTTTTTTTTTCTTCCTTTCTCTCCCTTATTATTTATAAATTTTCATTTACTTCTTTTTATTTTTCTTTTTATGCGCCATTCAGCATTTCTCCGATTTCAATCCTCCTTGTTTCGTTTCTCTCTGTCTCTTTCTCTCTCTCTTTTTTTTTCTTGGTTTCGTTAAGTTTTAGTCAGTTTTTTTTTTCTCTTTTTGTAATCCCTCTTTCGATTGATCTGATCCCTGATCCCTTTTCCCCTGAGCCCCTTATGTGATCCCTTCGTCGTCCATCGGCACCGACTACGATGATAGTGATGATGATGATGATGATGATGATGATGATGATGATGGTGATTGCGATGCTATGACGACGACGACGACGACGACGACGTTATAATCATCGATTAATTAACTGTGTTTTAATCTAGTCGACTTCTCTCTCTCTTTTGTCACGTTTAACTACTACCCACGTTTTTTCTGGTTTTCTCTCTTATCTTCTCACCCGTTTTCTTTTTATTGTCTATATATATATATATGTATATATATATACTTTCTTTTTCCGTTCTCTTTGTTTTTTAGATTTATTTTACTTTTTCGTTCTCTCTCTTTTTTTTCTTTTTCCTTTTATTTGTCTTCCATTTTGTTCTTTCTCTTGTTTTTTTTTCACTTTTGCCCTTTTGTGAAACGATTAAGAGCGGTCGTTTTCGTATATATATATACAGTTACACACTATTATATATATATATATATATGTATATATATATATATACTCTTTCTCGTTTCTTTTATGCGATTATTACATTACGTTACGCTAGTTTATAGAATCATTTGTACCATCTGTAATAAGTGCCATTAAAAGACTTTAAAAAGGGAAAGAAAAAAAAAAAAAAAACAGAAGAATCTGGTCTTCTTCATTGACACAACTGCT
>NW_006263371.1:497156-499345 GCF_000469605.1 Apis dorsata
CGATTATTTTCCGAGAGCATAGACGGTCGGACAAAAATGTTTTTGTAAATATTCTTGGATAAATAATTCTTTTCGCCTCGAAAAATAATTACTATGGTACAGATGAGAGGGGGAAAAATAATTGTGTCCAATTTATATGCCGGTTATATCATCACGTGATTCACGTTACGATATATATATATATATATATCAAAAGACATTTTTAACCCACTGTACATGCTTTATATACACACCTTAACTTAACTTAAATATGTACTTATATATATATGTAAGATAGATATTTAATATCTTAGTGGAAAAGCGTTCAAAATTTTCACCTGGCCTCGACGACAATGGAGAACAATGTACCGGTTTGGCAACGAACCGGTTCAAGGAAGAATACGTGCGAATTTCAGGCCGTTTAATTTCTTTTTTCTTTCTTTTTTTTCTTTTTTTTTTTTTTTTTCTAACGTTTTAGCGACCCCAGAACCTCTTCTCTCAACCTCAAATTTTTGAGGCCCCCCCCTCTCCCCTCCTCAATCTTCTTTTTTTTTAATCTTCTCCTCTCTAAAGAAAGAAACGAAAGAAAGTACAACAACACGAGAAATAATTAAAAAAAAAAAAAAAAGCAAACAAACGAGCAACTGAAAAAGCCAAGCAAAAGAAAACAAAAAAAAAAAAAAATATCGAAAAAGAGCAAAAAAACACCCTACTACCCCCGCCAGCCCCGCCGAGTGCGAGCCAACCGGAGGCCCATGATTGAACAATATATGTTGTCGCTTTATCACGAGCCTGCGCTCGAAAAATCCTCGTGATAAAGGGAACTAGCGAGTAACAAAAGAAAAAAATGGTGAGCACCGAGTCAGATTCCGCCTCTCTCTCTCTCTATATCTATATTTCTCTTCTTGACTCTCTCTGCCTTTTCTCTTCTACCGCCTCACACGAGAAACCAACCGCTTTTATATATATATATATATATTTCTTTTTTTTCTTTTTTTTTTTTTTTTAGTCACTTTTTCTCTTCTTCTTCTTAATTTTATTTTCCATATTATTTTTTATTTTCCAAATATATATATAAATTCTGTCAAATCTCGCGGGCGATTTATCGATATACGCAACACACCTGCACGGCCTCTCTCTCTCTCTCTCTCTCTCTCTCTCTCTAGTAGTCTTTACTTTCTTTACTCATTTTTTTCTTTCTCTCTCTCTCTCTCTCTCTCTCTCTCGAGACACACAATAACTCCGTAACCCTTGCTAACACGTTTAACTCAATGGGTGCTTCTGTTTAGACAACAGCGATTTTTACACACACGCACACACAATATACATACAACATTGCTCGCTTCCAGACACACGTGTAGGGGTGCTGTACCGTAGATAAAACGCTTTTTCGGTTTCCTCTTACCTACCTGTTGTTTATTTATCTTTGAACGTTTTTTTTTCTCTCTCTCTCTCTCTCTCTTTCAAATTCGAGCTCTTTCTTAAAATTTCAATTTTCAATAGAGATTATCCCCTCTTCTATTATTTGCTTTCCCATTTTTTCATGGTTTCCCCTCCTTTCTTTCTTTTCTTTCTTTTCTTTCTTTCTTTCTTTCTTTCGTTCTTTCTTGTGCCTCTTGCTCTGTCCTCACTTCGTTTCTTTTATTTTTCTGAATAAAACGTATTTATTTATTATTTATTATTTGATTTCTTGTTACACACGATCCGCTTCTTGGCTCTCCTCTCGGGGCTCGGCGGAAGCCACTTGCGTGGTCGCAAAAGGGAAACGGGATACTAACCGATTAACTAACATGTGCCTAACACTCTAACCGCCCGGGTTGTTATTCTTTCGGTATTCTTTTGGTTTCTGGTAATTATCATTTTTTTTTAGTATTACATTTAGAGTTTTCGTTTTCGTTTCGTCGATCCGTGGACGACGGAAACCCACCTCGCGCGTTTCGAAACCTCTCGAAACCACTTCCGATGTATATATGAAAATTATTTCCGCTCAACTTTCAGCGCTCGTGGAGTTCCAGTGGAGTTTCTGTCGTTTCACCGATCGATCCCTCCCTCTTCTGTTTTGCAGTGGTGTTTTCTTGTACTGTCTGCTTCTGTTTCTGGTGGTTCTCCACCTCCTGGTATTCCAACGCCCCTGATCAATATCCCCCCACCCCTTTCTCTCTCTCTCTCTCTCTCTCATCGAGCAACCTAACGAGAAAAAAAAAAAAGGA
>NW_006263371.1:499410-500448 GCF_000469605.1 Apis dorsata
TTCGAGATTATTAATTCTCATCTCTCCCTTATTATGACGAATTAACGTTTTCGCAGCCGTTTATTATCCCATTTGCAGCTGGTTGAAAGTAAAGTTCACTTCGTAATTGAAATTCCAAAAAATTATATAGATTCTGTCTTAATTATTACTCGAGTTTACGACTTTATTTATTTTATTTTTATCGATATTTTACCATTCATACTTCGTTCAATTGATGATAAATGTGCAATTTTTTAATCCAATTTTATTTTAATCCAAGTTCGAATAAAAAAAAAAAAATTCAACAACAGCTGCAAATCGAGTAACTTTTAAACCGGATTCTATTTCTTTAATCCCTTGATTTTAATGAATCCCTCGCCGCTTTGATTATCTTAATATCACGAAAAAAAAAAAAAAAAAAAAAGAAAAGGATGAAAAAAAAAAACAGAATCGGCTGTGAAAGAAGTTAATTCCAAATATGTGAGAAATTGAGTGGAATTCTTGTGGGGCGTTGGCACGCCAATTGGGAATCACAGCTTTTTTTCATCACTATAAACGGGTGAAGTGACGATCTGATGTCTACAAGGGGCACGTTTTTAGGGAACTCGCGAGAGGATCGAACGCCATTCTGGAACCAAGAGCCATCGCGAAGGCGCCAGAAGGAGAGGGTTGTCCTCGATGCGGAGGATACGTGTACGCTGCCGAACAGATGCTGGCCAGAGGAAGGGTGAGTTTCCCTTAAAATTGCTCGTCCCTTTCGCTCAACACCTCTATCGTTCCTTGGTACCGCGACTCGTCGAGAAATAGAAAAGAGAATTTTTTATTATTCGAAAATTTTATCGATTTTAAAGTATAGTTTGGTCAAACTTCCCCGATCTATATTTATAATTATTGGACGATGATAATAAGATCGTACGTATTAAAAGATCGAGTGGTGACACTTGATGATCGATGACCAGTCGTATATGAAACTATTCTATTTCAAAATCATTTTGAAAATTTGAAATTGTGAAATTATATAGGGATTTGCACATAATTCAAAAGATTTTTTTTTTTTTT
>NW_006263371.1:500648-502310 GCF_000469605.1 Apis dorsata
TTTAATATCGATTTAATTGATTTCATTTTCGCAAATTTTGAAAATTTGACTTGCAAAATTATATAAAGAAATGAAATCATATATATTTATACATACAGTTCAAAAAGTTTTCTTTGACGTTCAAATTTTTACTTAATGAATCAATTAATTACTTGGATAGCTTAATATTGATTTAATTGATTTAATTTTAAAAAATTTTAAAAATTTTATTTGCAAAATTAGAGAAATAAAATTAAATATATTTTTTGAAAATGATTTACATATAGTTCAAAAAGCTTTGTCGTTCAAATTTTTACTTAATGAATCAATTAATTACTTCAATAATATCGATTTAATTGATTTCATTTCGCAAATTTTGAAAATTTGATTTGCAAAATTATATAAAGAAATGAAATCAAGTGTATTTATACATACAGTTCAAAAAGTTTTCTTTGTCATTCAAATTTTTATTTAATGAATCAAGTAATTACTTCGATAGCTTAGTATCCATTTAATTGATTTCATTTTCGCAAATTTTGAAAATTATATAAAGAAATGAAGTATATTTATACATACAGTTCAAAAAGTTTTCTTTGACGTTCAAATTTTTATTTAATGAATCAATTAATTACTTCGATAGCCTAATATCGATTTTCGCAAATTTTGTGGCTTACACTGATTAGCTTCTGGATCTTTCATACACATAAAATTTTCATTTACGAAAAATAGAAAATGTGTAATTGGAATCTTTATTTCAAACCACGTGTGTCATAAAAATGCATTTTCAATATATCAATAATGAGAAAGGCGATTTTAATATCTCTCTACGATCTTACTATATTCTTCCCTCATCGACATTGCTCGATAGAGTATCCTCGAGGACAAATATTATATCACCGATGGAAGGAACTGATGGAAGAAGAGCGACGAGTATTTTTAGCGCGCGCTTTATTTTTATTCGAGCAGTCCAATACCAAGTGATCCAAATCCAAGAGGGAAGTTGTAAATAGAGAAATTTCGTGAAATTCGAAATTCCAAATTAATCGAACTTCGCCCAATTCGAATTTTGTCGAATCTCGACAAAGATTAATCGTTGGCCAATCTTACCCTCTTTAAATATTCTTAAGAAACGTCTTAAGATTCGCTTCGAAACAAACTGGAACTATCTTGTCTAGAGAAAGCGGAAAGAAAGAAAGAAGGAAAAAAAGAAATAAAAAAGGAAATGAAGTAATCGAATGCTCAAGGGTGGGCTGTGCTGTTATTCGATGCTAAAATTGACTGGATCGCCACTGGTTGACACTGTGCCAAATACTCGCAAATCGTGATGCGCCTCCGTAATCTTCTTCTTCGTCTGACGAAACGCGTAATTTCATAACAATGAGGGAAAAAATAAGAAGAGAGAGAGAGAGAGAGAGAGAGAGAGAGAAGACGGGGGGTGAGTCGACGCTGGCCAACGCTTGTTGCCGTTGGTGACGGCCCAAGAGCTTTTCCTGTCTTCGTCAGGTTTGGCAGATCACCAACTGGCCATCCCCGATGCGTTCGAGGTTGGAAAATAACTTGGAGCAAGCGATACGGACACCGAATAGACACTTAATCGCCCCTTTTAGGCCACTGTCAATCCTCTCTTCTACAGCTTTGAATATGGTGTGAATTTAGAAAGATTCTTATTTTTGTATCATTTAG
>NW_006263371.1:503256-504516 GCF_000469605.1 Apis dorsata
TGGTCAATTTTCCCTTCTACAGTTTTGAATATGATGTGAATTTAGAAAGATTCTTAATCTAAAATTTCTGATTGCCAAATTTCTCTTGTTTCTTATTTTTGTATCATTTAAACCATATTTGGGTCAATCTTCTCTTCTAAAGCTTTGAATATAATATGAATTTAGAAAAATTTTTAATTTAAATATTTCTGATTGCCAAATTTTTTTGTTTCTTATTTTTGTATCATTTAGACCACATTTGGGTCAATTCTCTCTTCTACAGCTTTGAATATAGTGTGAATTTAGAAAGATTCTTATTTTTGTATCATTTAGACCATATTTGGGTCAATTTTTTCTTCTAGAGCTTTATTTAATATAGCTTAATATTTAATATTTAATATAGTATGAATTTAGAAAGATTCTTAATCTAAATATTTCTGATTGCCAAATTTTTTTTGTTTCTTATTTTTGTATCATTTAAATCATATTTGAGTCAATCCTCTCTTCTAGTTTTGAATATGGTGTGAATTTAGAAAGATTCTTATTTTTAGACCACATTTAGATCACATTTGGCTTTAATTCTCTCTTCTACAGCTTTGAATATGGTGTGAATTTAGAAAGATTCTTAATTTAAATATTTTTGAAATGCGATAGCCAAATTTTATGTTTTTTATTTTCGTATCATTTAATATGGTGTCGTTTAGTTAATTTAAACATTTTTGAAACGCGATTGCCAAATTTTTTGTTTATTTTTTTTGTATCATTTAATATGATATCGTTTAGAAAGATTCTTGATCTAAATATTTTTGAAACGCTATTGCCAAATTTGTTGTTTTGCGTTTACAATTATAATTTGTACGAAGGAAAAATTATAATAGTAGTAAGTAGCATAAAATTGATACAAATTGTGTGAATAGAATATATTCTCTTACACGAACATCCTCATCTATCTTGAAATTTTACTCGTTTGATTAATCTTGTAATTAGAACCTCGAGCTTCTGTCGTCGGGGATAAAATTTCAGCTCGGAAGAAAGCTCGTCCTCCTCCCCCTAGTCTGGCGTATAACATATGATACACGATTGCCAAATTGGAGACGCACCAAAATTCAACTACAAGTTAGTCTCTCGATTAACAACAAATTACCAATTCTCTGGTTCAATTTTATTCCAAACCGATTAAATTTTATTTAAACTTGAGAGACACCTGTGTCGCGGTACCAAGGTTTCAAGGTTTCTTTCTTTCTTTTTTTTTTTTTTTTTTTTTTTTTTTTTTTTTTTTTT
>NW_006263371.1:504570-506414 GCF_000469605.1 Apis dorsata
AGAAGATATATACGACCGATTGCGGGACATCATCATGGTTATTCCTACTTCTTGTGATTAGGCTTACCATAAGCAATGCTACAAGTGCAAAACCTGTCATCGGTCTCTGGACTCGACGCTTCATTGCGATGGTCCTGATCGCGAGATATATTGTCGAGGTATCTTTTGCAATCCAACAAAACTCTATTGCTCGTCTCTCTTTCTTTTTTTTTTTTTTTCTTTTCCTCTCTCTCGATCATCATCCACCATACGTGTCTATTCTAAATTAATTTCTTGTCATCCTCTTGTCCATGGTCTCATCCTTTTGTAGTGTCTCCTTCTTAGTTACTATTCCTTACGTTAGTTAGTTAGATAGTTCAGAGATCCGTGGTAAACACATTGGCGCAAAGTGTTCCGTAAATTGTCACACGATACAAATTTCGTTAGATTCTAGCCTTTCGCTTAGATCTGTCTAGAGAAAAGAACGAAAGATACCATCTTAGATACCTTTTAGACGATGATTTTGTTCCTTTTATTGTTGTATCTGTTCTCCTCGACTCACAAATGACCAAGTTCTATTACCGTCTACTCGGGAGACATTTATTTGAAAAAAAGTAAGAGCGAGCAGAACAAATCCAATTTGGAAATCTGATTTGGGAAGAGAGGAGAAATTGCGAGGAAAAATGGAAAAATTGGGAATAACTATGAGTAATAGAACGTGAGAATCGGAACGCGGTTCCTCTCGGTGACTAACACCACTGTGTCCCTTTGTGTCCCACGTAGCAATGGCACAAGGAATGCTTTAAATGTGCCAACTGCTCCAAGAGATTAGACTCGGTCAACTGCTGCGAAGGTCCTGATAAGGACATCTATTGCAAAGGTGAGGACATTACATCAGACCAGAGATACGAAATACTGTGGATACGTTCTACGACGCTCTCTATCTAGTTTAATCTCTCCGCCTCTTTCAGAATTCTCTCATCTTAAAATCAGAAAAGAAAAATCAAAAAATCGATATCTATACTTTTCAGTCCCTTTCAGAATTCTTTCGTGTTAAAATCAGAAAAGAAAAATCAAATCGATAGATATTTATACTTCTCAATCCTTTTCAGAATTTTTTCGTGTTAAAATCAAAAAAGAAAAATCAAATCGATAGATATTTCTTCGTAATTTTCAAAATTCTCTCGTGTTAAAATCAGAAAAAAAAAAATCAAAAAATCGATAGATATCTATATTTCTCAATCCTTTTCAGAATTCTCTCGTTAAAATCGATAGATATCTTTATGTCCTTTTCAGAATTCTCTCGTGTTAAAATCAGAAAAAAAAATCAAATCGATAGATATTTATACCTCTCCGCCTTTTTCAGAATTCTCTCATCTTAAAATCAGAAAAGAAAAATCAAAAAATTTATATCTATACTTTTCAGTCTCTTTCAAAATTCTCTCGTGTTAAAATCAGAAAAGTAAAATTAAAAAATCGATAGATATCTATACTTTTCAATCTCTTTCAGAATTCTCTCGTGTTAAAATCAGAAAAGAAAAACCAAATCGATAGATATCTATATCTCTCCGCCTTTTTCAAAATTCTCTCTCGTTAAAATCAGAAAAGAAAAATCAAAAAATCGATAGATATCTATATCTCTCCTTTTCAGAATTCGTGATAAAATTAGAAAAAAAAAAAAAAAAAACAAAAAATCGATATCTATACTTCTCAGTCTCTTTCAGAATTCTTTCGTGTTAAAATCAAAAAAATAAAAAAATCGATAGATATCTGTATCTCTTCATCTTTTTCAGAATTCGTGATAAAATCAGAAAAGAAAAATCAAAAAATCGATAGATATCTATATCTCTCCTTTTCAGAATTCG
>NW_006263371.1:506473-508424 GCF_000469605.1 Apis dorsata
TGATAAAATTAGAAAAAAAAAAAAAAACAAAAAATCGATATCTATACTTCTCAGTCTCTTTCAGAATTCTCTCGTGTTAAAATCAGAAAAAAAAAAAATAAAAAAATCGATAGATATCTATATCTCTTCATCTTTTTCAGAATTCGTGATAAAATCAGAAAAGAAAAAATCAAAAAATCGATAGATATCTATATCTCTCCTTTTCATAATTCGTGATAAAATCACGAAAAAGAAAAAAAATGGAAAAATCGATCGATTTCTAAATCGATGACGAAAAAAAGGAAAAAAAGTAGAACGTATCCAAGTATAGGACATATCCCTGGGAACGTGTACGTAGGCAACTAGGTTGAAGAACAGAGCAGATACCTTTAACCAATGTTCTCCGCAGTATGCTACGGAAAGAAATTCGGACCGAAGGGTTATGGGTACGGCCAGGGTGGTGGCGCCCTACAAAGCGACTGCTACGCTAATGGGTGGGTTTTCAGAGCCGAGACTGAGACGGGAACACGCGAGATATATCCCGCCTCTCGGCTTCTACACTCTCACTATATACGATGCGCTTGTCTGCTTAACAGCTTGCTATCCGAAGAAATTCGGTCCGCGAGGTATTGGCCACGCTGGGGTTATGTGGATCGGGCTGCAGTGCGATATTGAGGACGAGGGGTACGCGTCCCCTTAGTTATGCTACTATTCGCCACTATTCTCTCTATGTGTGTGTGTGTGTGTATATTGTGTGCGTGCGCGTGTTTGTATCCGTTTGTGTCCATCCAAATTGATTTTCTCAGGGAGCTCTCCCAATCTCCTCCAATTAATTCTCAAACGTAATTTTCCTGTGGAAAAGATATACACATGTTGCAAAATATCGAATAATTGTTGGAGGAATAACAACGCACTGTTGGATGGTGTTTCGAAATTCATCCGCTGTTGCGTTAAATTAATATCATTGGGGAAATTTTACAAGTTGACAGGATTAAGTTCTCTTGCATTTATGAAAAGAAAAAAAAAAAATTTTTAAAATCGTTCGATACATAATTCGATGAAATTATATCGTGGAAATCGTTGATATCGTGAAATGAAATTTAAAATTGGATGGAATAATTGTTTTTTTTTTTTCCTTTTTTTTTATCGAAATTCGAAACACAGAGCTGTTCCAAAGGGGGGAGAAGTTCAGGATTCATTTATATCGCTCAAATTGAAGAAATCGGATTTTCGCGAGAATGAAAGAAAAGAACGAACGCACGCGTCTTCGTGGCGTACATATAAATCGACGCTTTAACGCTTTGCGCTATTACTCACCTTCGTTAGTTATCTTATTTTTTGAGTCTGACTAAATCGTTTCTGATTGTAACTGACACTAATTCTTAAAGAGTCATAATAACAATTTCTCTCGCCCATCTCTAATTTAGTATCGTGCACTAAAAGCATGCACCTTTTCGCGCAATACAGTAGTTGATTTTACTACAAACAAACAAAAAAATATATATATATAAAATCTCCTTTAAGCAAATCTCGTGCTCGACGATATTGATCAAATTCAATTCTCGATGGACGCTTTACATCGACAATTCTGAATTTTAATCGCCGATCAATATCGACCGATTCCACTTTGCATGGAGTTGTTTTTCTTATCGTGATCCCCGAGAAACTTCGAACCACCAGTCGCTCGAACGGGAATAAATTTGAATTCCATCGAATCCATATCTCTCTTGACGAAAGAAAAGGAAAAAAGAAAAATAATAATTCATTAAAAAATTTTAAATTTATTCGTTCACTCGAGCGACTCGATGGTGTCGATAAGTAAATTTCTGCTTCGGATCAAGGGAATTGTGAATTTTTCTGAATCGTAGCGAGGCGGCTCCTCGTACAACCGTGATCGACACCGCCATAATCAAAGCCCCGCCCGGCAAAGGTTGTCCACGTTGCGGCGGCGTCGTGTTCGCCGCCGAACAGG
>NW_006263371.1:508705-510964 GCF_000469605.1 Apis dorsata
TACAAGTGTCACGACTGCAGCAAAACGCTCGATTCGATCATCGCCTGCGACGGGCCCGACAAAGACGTCTACTGTAAGACCTGCTACGGAAAGAAATGGGGACCGCACGGATACGGATTCGCATGTGGTTCGGGATTCTTACAAACCGATGGTCTAACGTGAGTAGATCCTCTTCTCCCCTCCGTGCAAGCTGCGACATTCTTCCAGGAAAAACTAATTCTTCAAAGATATGTGAATTCGAGTTTCTTGGTCCATTATATCTCTGAAGAAGCCTCGTTTGAGCTCGTTATAGAAAGTAATTTCGTTTTTCTTCACGACAATGCATGAAAACACGATCACGAACAATCGAATTCGACAAATATTCATTTCGATCGATGTCTTTATTTTATCTTTGTCAACTTCGATTTCAATTTTTACACTGGCACACCGTTGATACACTTTCTTTTTCATAGATTTCGCGTAACTTTTTTCTTGTCTGAACAGCATTCTTACCTTTTCGGTAATAAAAAAATGAAATATGCCGAAAATCTTTTAATCTCGCATCTTTATCACGCGCGAAAAATATAATTGCGGAATCGAACGAATTTTTCTTATAGATAAACTGTGTGAAATGCCGACTCTCGAATAATAACAACGGTTTAGAGTGAAGTTGGCTGGATAAACAGTGTGCAACAGTAGCGACACTCGTGTGAAAAAACGGAATTACTTTCGGTACAACCCAATACATTATTTCCAATCGTTTCTTCTATAATTATATATTCATTGATAAACTTTAAAAAACTAACTCCTCGAGAATCGAAATAACAATTCGACGGATCTTTCCTTAATTATTTGAGGAAGCTATCATTTGAAATTTTTCGAATTGATTTTTGAAAGAAAAAAATTATTTCAGGGAGGAAGAGATTTCGGCTAATCGACCATATTACAATCCCGATACGACGGCAATCAAGGCGCCAGCCGGTCAAGGTTGCCCTCGTTGCGGTGGCATGGTATTCGCCGCCGAACAACAGCTTGCCAAGGGGACTATGTGGCACAAGAAATGCTTCAACTGCGCCGAGTGCCATCGACCTCTCGACTCTATGCTGGCCTGCGATGGACCCGACAAGGAGATTCACTGCCGATCGTGCTACAGCAAGCTTTTCGGACCCAAAGGATTCGGGTTCGGACACACCCCCACCCTCGTTTCAACCGATGGGGATCACGCTCCCTCCTAGTAAGTTTTTATCATACCTTATTAGCTCCCACTTTTCCATTTCGTGTTTTGAATTCTTACGATTCTCCAGACGAGAATCCAGACATTTTGATTTGAAATTAAATTTCGAAATTGAAATCTCGCCGAGTATCGAACTCTCTTAGAATCTACTATAAGATTACGATTTTTATCTATCTTTCTTTTCCACGCAAAATTAAAAATTTCTCATCTTCCTTTCGCAAGATTATTATTTTCCTAGATTAATAATTTCGGTTTGGAGAATGAATTAAAAAGAAAAAGAAGCAGGCTTGTCAATCATGATAATTCAACTTCCCCTCTTCTATTTTCCACTCACATCGAATCGATTTTTTTCAGCATCGATGCAAAGCCTCAGGTCGGGCAGAAGCGGAGCGACGGGCACGGGTGCGCGCGTTGCGGCTACCCCGTGTACGCTGCCGAGCAGATGATCTCGAAGAATCGCGTGTGGCACAAGCGTTGCTTCAGCTGCGCCGAGTGCCACCGCTCGTTAGACTCGACGAATCTGAACGACGGCCCAGACGGAGACATTTATTGTCGCGGATGTTACAACCGGAATTTCGGGCCGAAGGGGGTGGGCTTCGGCATGGGCGCGGGCACCCTGACGATGGCCTAACTTGTTCAGAAATATATTCAACACCAGCTCGAACCAGTCTCATATATATATATACATATATATATATATATATAAATATAAATATACACATAAATATAATTATATCCAATATATATACGTGCGAATAAACGATCGCGGATAACAATATAATCACTCGCTCGCAACGCTTAATAAATTCATTGTGGATCTTCTCTATTGCGGATTCCTTCGTTTATTCGTATGTATAGAAATATGTATATGTATAGACGCCTGACTCCTCGAACTAACTTTTCGCGAAAAAGTTTCACGCTGCTCCGAAAACTTCGAAAACCAAAAAGAGAAAAGAAAAGAAAAGAAAAGAAAAGGAAGAAAAGAAGCAAAGAGAAAAAAAGAAAAAAAAAAAAAGTCAAACAATTTCTTTCTTTCGTTTCAACGA
>NW_006263371.1:511004-526943 GCF_000469605.1 Apis dorsata
TTTTTAATCGCTTAAATATATATATATATATATATAAAAAATTCGACTCGATCTTCTTCACGAAGAATCACGCGCGATTTTGCATCCGTCGATGATTTTGTCTCCTCGATGATGCGGCGCACGAAACGACCACGCGATTACACAATCGATTAATCGAACTGTGAACGAGCAAGCTTTTATTACTTTTTTATAAGGCGAAAATTTGCGATCTGAGATCGAGAAGCTCCGCGGAAGCTTCCTTCTCCCTGGGAAGGGGGTAGAGTATATATATATATATATATATATATATCCTCCATCCGTCGGCATCCTGTTTTTTTTTCTCTCTCTCTCTCTTTCTTTCTTTCTTTTTTTTTCGAACGAAGGACCTTGGAATTCGGGACCAATACTGATTCGGGGAAAGAATTTAGAATTTATCCATCGATTTATCACTTACTCTCGAAAGTGTGCACAAGGATCCCGCCCCCTTATCCTCGGGAGAAGGATAGATACACGAGGCTGACACAAGAAAAAGTACAAAGTATCCGTTATATACCTGGATTGCGATCAGGAGCAACGATTGTAGTTAAAACGACGAGCAAGAAGTGACGAGCGAAGAAGAGCAAGAAGGAACGAAGATGCAAAAGATAAATAATAATAATAAAAAAAAAAAAATGATTATTTTCAATAAATGTAATATGTTTTGAAAAAAAAAAGAAAAAGAAAATAATAATAATAATAACAATAAGAAAAGAGAATTAAAGAAAATAGAGGGAGTGTGGGGAGAGGGAAGAGGCTTTGAAAAAAAAAAGAAAAAGTGGAAGCGGCGAAAACATTCGACATTCCAATTTGTTGCGCGTCTAATCGAGAAGACCTCGTCGAAAGAAAAGTCATCGTTTCAACCTAATGCCTCGGTTTTGCTTTTTTTAAGACGATCCTTATATCGACGATTCTACAGAAGATTAATCATCATTATCCAACAAGCGTTCACTATATAAAAATAGTTTGGATGACAGTCGACAGAGTGACGATGCGTTTCTCGAATCTCCCTCCCCCTCCCGTCCAACTCCTCCCCGTCGAAATCCCTGTTGGAGGGAAGAACGGACGATCGCCCGTGATGATGGGGCGAAACGAGAGAATTTTTTTTTTCTTTTTTTACTTTAGACTTTAATCTTTAAGTGGATAGTGGATGGATTGACAACGACCACTTCAACAATTCGTACGAATTTTTGTTGCGAGATGTAAAATAAATATAATTTCTCTCACGTTGTCAAATCAAGGCTGTCGATAGTCGAGCCCCTTCCAGAGCACTTAAAGATTAAACTAAGGGCAAGGGAACGCGCGTCGTCGTTTCTCTTCGATTAATTTTCGCGATTAACCGAACAGGCGGAGGAGCGATAAGTTTTCCTTCGACTATTGGGATCGCCTTTCATTTGCCTCTCTTTCTTCTCACTCACTTCTATCTATCTATTTCACTCTCTCTCTCTCTCTCTCACTCACTCAGTCAATCTCTCGATCATTTTCTTATTTCGAGCGCTCACGATTTTTCTTCGATATCGTCGGGGACACGGACTATAACACATTATCCTTATTACGAATGGACCTTAATAAATCTTATTATACTAATGTATAATTCTGTAAATGTAATTGGGTATTGGAAATGGCCAATGATACACACGATGGTGGAACTACATCTTTGCTCTCGTTCTTATCTTTATCTTTCTCTCTCACTTTCTCTCTTTTTTCTTAAATATGCTGCTGCTACTTCTTCTTCTTCTTCTTCTTCTTCTTCTTCTTCTTCTTCTTGTTTTTATATTTTTCGTTCTTTTTCTCTTCTCTCATCTGTCTTGCAGTCACTTTTTTTTTTTTTTTTGAAGGAAAAAAGAATCCTTGTTCCCGTTCGATGGATAAGTAAGTATGAGTTTACGGTGTAAAACACTAATTTTTCTATATTTATAGCAACAACTGTACACATGGTGCCGGCCACATCGATATCCTCCGTTAAAGTGTTTTCGTTTAATTTCAATTTTGACAAATTGTTGTTTTATCGGAAAAAAACGCTGTTCAGTGCTTTCTCTCACTCTTTGCTCTCGAGACGTTCGTTTAAACAACATATCTCTCGTTGTATAAATTTTTTTTTTACGAGAAGACGCAAAGCCAGACGCCCAATTTTTTTCTTTTTCTTTTTTTTTTTTTTTTTTTTGAAAAATATCGACCGATTCTCCCTCGAGAAACTTCTCTTCTGGACAAGTTTTTTCCCCTTCTTTTTATTTATTTATTTATTTATTTATTTATTTATTTATTTATTTAATCGCCTTCGCGTGCGATTTAATACATGGCATAAATACTATCCGTTCATCGACTAATCAATGAGAAATATAGGACGGTACGTAGATATCGGTATCACTTATCAGTTTTTCCAGCGAGAATCTTTTTCGAATCGTCGTAAAAGTAGTCTTCCATCGAGGTCGTTTTTTCACAAAAAGTATTATTATTATTATTATTATTATTATTATTATTCGTATTATTTACATTATTAAAACGTTACTTAAAAAACACACCTTCCTTTTCCACCTCCAAAAAAGAAGAAGAAAAAAAGAATAAAAAATAAAACTTACCCAATTTAAACCTAAATTTAGGCGTGTTAAAGCGACGAGGAACACATTAACGGTGTAACCGCTGAAAAAATAAAAATAGAGAAAAATAAAATGAAACAAAAAAACAAGAGTATCCGTATTATTCCAAGATGAATCTTAATCAAATATCTAAAAAAAAAAAAAAAAGAAAAAGAAAAAAATAAAGAATTCCCTTAAAGTCGAAGGAAGCAAAATGGACAAACCGAAAAACCGACCCCGCGATGGAACGAGAGCCTGAACAGCATTCGCAACATTTTCACATTCCGACGTATTTCTCCCTATATTTACATGTATTTCGCTGGGATGGAGTGGTCTGGTTTGGGACGATTAGTAGAGATTCGCAGTTTTCAAGGGCAACGGGTCCAACAGATACGGAGGTAGCGCCGCTGAGAAGGGCCTGGGGCTACACGAGCCCCATGCCCCACCACCCCCGTTGCTTCCCCGCGTGTTCGGCGAGTTTCCCTCCGCCGCGGACGCGTCGCTCACGGACGCGTGCTTCACGCTCACCAGGTTCGGGTTAGGGATCGGTTTCACCTCGTTCGCGGACATCACGGCGCTGGTGTTGGCGGGCGGCGTCGCCGGGCTTCTCGGGGAGCGGCCCTCCGCCTTCCCGTTGCCACCCACGGGGCTCGAGGCCCCGCTTTCCACGCCTATCCCGCTCTGGGACGTCGATTTCTGCTGAGCCAGCCTCTCCTGCTTCCGGAATTTCGCGCGCCGATTTTGAAACCACACCTGCAATCATTTCACGTGAAAAAAGTGAAAAATAGCGATAGCGAAAGAATAGTGCAAGAATAATCTAAAGTAAACATTTTTTTCCCAATTCCAAAAAAAAAAGATCTGGATAAAAGGTGGAAATTCTGAAATAAACGCGTAACGCTTTTCGAATGTATATGTATTCGTCGCGTGTATCCTTCGATTGGCGAATTTTATTCGGCATCGGATAGAATTATCGAGGCTTCGATGGAAGAGAGAGAGAGAGAGAGAGAGAGAGAAGGAAAAAGCGTCTCCGCGAATAGGAGGGAAGACGAAGGAGGAGAAGGAGAGGATGAGTGACGGAAAAGCGCGTCATGTCTGTGTCCGGCTCGTCAGAGCGGAACGTCGGCGCGGTGGCAGCGCGCTCGTAATTGGCTCTAGTTGGCCAAATGAAATATTTAACGAATAAAATAAACGGAAAGCGGCGGTGACCTGCATGTTAAAGTAGCGGATTTATTTGCTTTACCGTTTATCTGACCAGCAAAGCTACTCCTCCCTCCCCCGTCCCTTTTTTTCTCCCCGACCCTCCTCACCCTCCCCCCTCCCCTCNGGGGCGCGGGACACCATGATGAACGTGATTGCCCTTTCCGGACGGCAAACACTGCTATTGGATTTTTATCAGCTGCTGCTGCTGCCGGCTGCTGCCGCCGGTTGCCACCGCTGTTGCTATTGAACGGCCGCCGTTCGAGAAATTCAACCCCCGGAACTGGCGGTGCGTCGAACAGTTTCCAGTTTGCTCTTACTGCCTCGTGAATACACCGTTTCCGTTCTACCGATTAATCGTTTTCATCATTTTTATCACCCTTTCATCCTACCTTTGATCGTTTCATCTCGTCTCGCTTCTCTCTCTATTCCCGGAATATTCTTTCCTGGGGGGGATTTATATAAATTATTAGGATATTTGTAAATTCCAATGATAAATACGCGGGTAGAAATAAATCGGTTTAGGATATTATTTTAATGTGTCGTTTCGTTTCTTTTAATACGCGGTGGGTAATTTTCTCTTCTTTTTTTGATATCTGGCGGCGCAAAATAATGGCGAGGGAGAAAGGCAGTAACGAGACGAGATTAAAGTTTCAATAACAATTTTTAATAAGAGGGGGTTAATCGAATCAAAGGGGAAATTAATTATTCGAGTCGTTCACGATTACGAGAATATTCGAATTTTAAATTATTGGATTAATATCGGGGAGGATGGGAAAAAGTTTTTCCTTAAGATATTTCCGATGATCGCGAAAGAGAGAGCGAAGAGAGGTTCGAACGTGGCTCGATAAAATTACGTCATCGACTAAAAAACTACGTAACACACACACACACACACACAGACTGGCCGGGCGTGTACGTGCCAGCGACAACACTAATAATTCGTATTTGGCCACGGACCAGAAGCCCGAAGAGGCCGTAGCAGCATGTGTGCCGTTGTTTGCCGAACGGACGACGACGCCGGCGTGAATTAGGGAGACTACGTGCCGGCGTTAATGTTAAATAAATACGGTACGCCTAAATAAAATGCAACGAGCCGCACCGACAGATGTCCACCTCGTTTTGGATAAATATTTAAGCCTCGCTTCACGCGCTCCGCTGCCTCCACTGCCTGTCCTTCCTTTCCTCGCCGTTGCCAATCAGCCCATCCTTGTTCTTTTCGAAATTCTTCTCGAGGCTTTCACTTCCTGGCAGAAATTATTTCTAGTTCCTTTTTTTTTTTCTATAATTGAGAAAAGTACTTCTCTAATCGCATCATATTGGTTAACTTTTTTTTTTCTTTTGTTAGGAAGAATTATTTCTATACGTTTCTTTTTATATTAATTTTTTTCAATTATCAAGAATATGAATTTCGAATTTTTCGAACTTTTCATCAGCCCATATTTTCATATTTTCATATTTTTTTCTTGGCTTTTTAATTTCTTGGCAGAAATTATTTCTAATTCCTTTTTTTTTTTTCTATAATTGAGAAAAGTACTTTTCTAACGTGATGCGAATTTTTAACTTTTTTTTTCAATTTTCTTCTCTTAAGAAAAATTATTTTTATTTTTTTTCTATATTAATTTTTTTCAATTATCAAGAGTATGAATTTCGAATTTTTCTAATTCTTTTTTTTTTTTCTTCTATAATTGAAAAAAGTACTTTCTTTAACGTGATGCGAATTTTTAACTTTCTTTTTTCATTTTTCTTCTCTTAGGAAGAATTATTTCTATTTTCTTTTTTTATAATTTTTCGAAACTTTTATCAGCTCACATTTTCATATTTTTTCTCTTGGCTTTTATTTCTTGGCAGGAATTATTTCTAATTCTATTTTTTTTTTCTATAATTGAAAAAAGTATTTTCTTTAACGAGTGATACGAATTTTTAATTTTTTGTAGAGATATTTGAGAAGTGATGGCTATATTCGTTTTTACAAGTGTGTTTTTTTTTTCATTTTCCTTCTCTTAGGAAGAATTATTTGTATTTTCCTTTTCCTATAAATTTTCAATTACAAGAGTATGAATTTTTCGAAACTTTCATCAGCTCACATTTTTATATTTTTCTCTTGGCTTTTATTTCCTGAAAGGAATTAATTCTAATTATTTTTTCATAATTGAAAGAAATATGAATTTTTTAAAAAGTTTGAAGAATACAAAAGGAACTTTTCCGAGATAAGATTAAAAAATTAATGTTCAAGATGATTACCAATTATACTCAATAGTAAGTGTTAAGAAAATGCAGATAAAAATCCAAAAGAACTAATTTTCTTAATCAGAAACTTAATACTGATAATTAACATTCTTTATAAAATACTTTAAGTGAAAATTTTATTTATCTTCGTCCACTACTTCGACATAACGTTCCAAATTTGTAATAAGAGATAATCAAATGACAAAGTATACTACTACTATATTTATCAAAATTGAATTGAATGGAATTTTTGCATTAGACAAATGAAAATTTAAAAAAGAAACAAAAACTTGGGACAAAACGTTCAAAACGTTTGAAAATGGAAACAGATTTATGCTTTTTTTAAAAATTTCTCCAAATAACATATCGTTTTTAAAGAAAAATACCGACATCATTTTTGGGATTCGTGATTCAGAAAAAAAGGAGTTTGATAAAGAGCTGAAACTTATAGACGGATCATTACGAATTCCGTGTCGATAGGAACAATTTTGCGGTGTATTTGCTCGTTCGATTAACCCTCAAGTTTGTGAGTCGTAGAGATTTCCTCTCCTTTTGGATCGGTTAACAAAGGATCTCAGCCCTGGGGGGCTGATCCCTGTTTATCCGTGAAATTCTTAGCCGAAAAACAAAAATATCTGTTCTCGAAATTGAGAATGATTAGGATTCTGATTTTTGAAATTTTTCCATTGCAATTGACTTAAATTTTTAAGAACATATGTAAATTGACAGATAAACATGCTTCAATGTTTTCTAGATATGAATGCATCGAGTGAAAGAAAATTGGAGAAATTAAATTAAATTAAATGAAAGTTAAAAAAAAAAAAAAGAATTTATGATCTCAGGATTTAATCAAGAGATATCGAATCGATAGTGAGTTAAAATATGAGGAATTGTGACTCCAGTGTTCTCAGCTTTCGGGAGAAACGCTTGGAGTTTAAGGAATCTTTCGAATTTTTGAAAACTTTCGCGAAGAATAAAGTGAAAGTTATGGAAAGGAAAAGAATCAAAAAGTAAACTTCTTCTAAAGTTTTTCGTTTACATGAAAAAAAATTATGCGAGTAGAAAAAAAAAAACAAGATTATTACGTTTCTAAAAACGTATTTTAAAAATTTAAAGTAGAAAATTGAATATCGATCATTTTTGCTCTTTCATCTTTTAACAGGTCAATTTCAACATTGACCATTATTGCTCATCAATTTTTAACATCTCGTCATCCAAATATCATCAAACATGAAAGATGTGATCTCTTCCTCTTTTAGATTTTAAGGATTCGCTCTTAAAGGATGTTAGTAGCTTGTGAAAGATTCACAGCACGTCCAAGATTCTCTCGATGCGTCACATTAAACGAGTTATAAGGATATACCCTGAGCAGCACTGCTATCAATATTATGGTACGAAGTCAGATGAAATTATTGTTATGTCAAAGCACTTTCAAAGCTTTGACAATATATCAGAAGGGCGTTTTACAATTTTCATGTTTTTCTGACAAAATTATTCAGTCATAATCAGAATCCTCAATTTTTTGATCTAAAAACAATCCCATAACTTGAGATAATTATTTTTTTGTTAATTTCCTTCTTACTAACTGCTAAACCATAGTGCAGTAAAATTTTATCCAGAATCTCACAAGATGGCTAAAATTTAAAAATATCTTTCTTTAAACATAATCTTTTATTTCATGATTGTAAATGAAGAATAATTATCTTGTTTATTTATCTTTTCTTAGAAGAATGCAAATTTATTTTTTATTTATATGAGATTATTTATATTATTTATATGAGAAACATAATCTTTTATTTCATGATTGTAAATGAAGAATAATTATCTTGTTTATTTATTTTTTCTCAGAAGAATGCAAATTTATTTTTTATTTATATGAGATTCTAAACAGATTTTAGAATCAATTCTATTTTCCATGAAAAATAGATATCAAGCTTAAGATCAGAATTACTATATATCATAGTATATTAATTTTAAAATTAAATAATGTTTCCATGATAGTTAAGTAATGATCAAAAGTATTGAATCAAAAGAGAGAATAAAATTACACTTGATGGTGATTGCTACACTCTCAGTCAGGAATTAACCTTCTTCAATTAACCAAATAAGTTTCGGAACGGAAATGTATGACTCTGCAGACAAAATCTTGATTAAGAGATGCGTTGGACGGGCCGATGCCATTCGGCTTGATGAATAAATCGGCATGGACAGATCTCATTAACTGCGTATCCACTTTCGTGTCTGACCACAACCGTGACACTTCACTGATGGCTGATCCCTGTTATATTCTACTATTAAAGTGAATAGTGCCTCAGACGTATAGTTATTTTAAATATGATTATTTAACATTGTAAAATCAAGCTATGCTTCAAGCATTTGGGATCAATCTTAGTTAAAGCCATGTGTTAAGTATGCATGTATTAGCATTTCTAGAGAATATAAAATATAAAATAAATTTGAACTCACAAAAAATAATGATGTTATCTGAATATGGACTGGAGATGTCTATATTCAATGTAGCATTAAAAATAGAAAGAGATTTCCAATAGCAAATTAATTTTTTGATAAATATTTGGGAAAATTAAATTTAAACGATATTTATAAAAATGCAAATCTAAAACAATTATGAATATTAATATTTACTGATAGCATATATAAAAGAAGAAAAAATTCAAATAGAAAAATTCATGACACAATCATGAATGCATCGTCAATCATAGGATAAGGAATTTCTATAACGTATATGTTCAAAATCATTCGTATGAATGTATTAATTACTATCGATTAAAGTTCTTCTATCACATTGTATCACACACGTTAGATATTTTCTAATATTATGCATACTTTTTAATTCCAATAAAAGTAAAAGATTCCACATTGCTTCTTTCGGATATGATATACAATATCATATCTTCTCCATCTCCAAGTAAAAATTCCAAGTATCGTTTCAACGCCCCTCCAACTCTCGAGTATCACAATTCTTTCGCGATTCTCCAGTTAAACCCATTTTTAATGCCAATTATCCAGCTTAATCTGAGCTATCAGCACGATAACATGCAGGCCAGGGTCGAAGAAGTTCCGGCGAAATACCGGGGGATACAGGGTGGTGCACCGGTGTTCTCGCAACACCCAACGTCGTTCTCCGTAGATGATACCCAGCAGGACAGTTTTTAATCACCGTAAGTGGATCTACATAGAGCTCGCAATTACCAGGGCACACTCCGTCCATGGGCCCCTTGTGTATCAGCCACCCTCGTCGGCCTACGAGAGTCGAGCCAGAGCTCCAATGTTTTCCCCATTTCATCCCTCGATGCCGTGCCAACCATCCTCCCTCCTTGCCTTCCCAACTCAGATCCTTCTGAGTTGGAAGTGTTATTCGTCGTTTTGATCTTTCCTACGATCTTTTATTATCTATTTCTTCTCTTGTCTGAATATATTTTTCTGCTTCCTTTCCAAACCTCTGCTCTCCTATTTTTATTCTCTCTGCTGCCAAGAAACGTACTCGTTAATGTCTGTTTTTTTTGGAATCTGAGATAATAGATGAATAATTTGAATATGATGATAATTTAATAATAATTAAAATAATTGTAAGTAAAATTGTAAATCAAAAAAGTAAGCTAAGATAAAGTATCAAGATGTGATGATCTTGTTGTCAATTGTAAAGAAAGAAGACAATCATTTCTGTTTAAATTCCATATAAGCATTCCAATTGTGGAATTATTGCTTTGCTTCTTTTTTTTATTGTGTAATGATGTATTTATTTAATATATAGGATAGAAGAGAAATTGTTGTATATACTGCTTTCAAAGAGAATGCCTTTATTTTTCTTTTATATCTAGATTTTAATAGAAGTCTTTGTATTTCTTTTCTATTTTTATTTTTCTTTCTACTTTTCTCAAGTATGTTTTCCTTGCCATTTTTTTGAATATACTGTCTCTTCTCGCCGACGAAGACCCTTCATCAGAGACTATTGCCCAATCACCCCCTTAGAACCGACCTTCTGCTTCCTGTGACGGTGCTCGACTGTGTCCCACAGGGAAAAAGAAATTCATGTTGATTTTCCAGGACCTCTCCCAAAGGCTCTCTGTCTCTAAATTACTCAATTTTTCCTATTTCCTCTCTCTCTCTCTTTTTTTATTATAAATTGAAAAAAAGACACTTTGAAAAATATACATAATACTACATAATAAAAATTTTATCAAACTTAAGATTAGAATGTTAGAATAAATTTAATCCTAATCATTTTAATATTGTCAAAACATTCATGAATGAGGAATATTGCTTTGCTTCACATTTATTCATTATTTTCACTCTTTTTTGAATCTCAATCTATTGAATTATAATATATAATAATTTCTCTAAATAAAGTAATTATTTCCTTATATTTTTCCTCTTCCCTTTGCAATAGGTGCGGCATGCCACCACCACCGAACACTACAAGTAATTGGAAACGTATCCACCACCAGAATTAATCGCGCTTAGCCAGATCGTTCCATTTCTTTCAATTGAATCCAGACCCTTACGACCTCGCAGGAGCAATGATTGTTGGTTCAGCAGACCGACACCAGTTCGTTCACCCAGCTATTCTATCCGCTACATCCCATTGATGACACCATGGGCAGAGAGAGGGTGTGCAGCGTGTCGCGTGGCGACACGTTTCATAGTTCTGACTCACATGTCATTCCGTATGAATTACAACTCCATTAACGTTCTAGGCAACCTGCGAGCATACATAATGCTACCGAATTGAGCAGATCAACTCCTCCGTCCAAGATGTTGATTTATGGGGAATGATGAAGTAGCTTTGTCCTTGGATAAGGGGTGACTGTAACGTGATTCGAACTTTTTAATCGGTAGCTTCAAAATCTCGTTTGTCGTTTCCACTTCCTTTCTTGATAAAGCTGATGAATTTTTTTTTTTTTTTAATATTTTTAACAGTCTCTTTTTTCTCACTCGTTGTTTATCATACATACATGGTCCCTTTCTTCATCGTTCAAAAATGAACATTCCTTTCTTGATGATTTTAATTTTTAATTAGCTCGTTAACACGTTCAATGCAGCACTAAAAATCGAAATTGATTTTTGATAGAATTAAAATAGCAAAAAAAAAAATATAATGAAATTTACCAAGGATGTGATAAAAAAGTTAATGATAAATATCATTCGTTATTATATACATTTACTAATTAATTAATTACTAATATAAGGCCAATAAAAAGGAAAGATTCAAAGATTACAATTGCAACACGCAATGTACATTGAAAAAAAGATAAAAGAAGGAAGAGATAAATAAGAACCTAATAAATGAATAAATGGACAAAGCATCTCAGGGGTGAGGCTAAGAGCACGAATTAGGGAAGATTCGACCTGACTACCCTCCGTCACGGAGAACCTCTTTAGAAATGGCGGTCGGCCCGTGACGCCGCAAACTACTAGAAAATTGATAGTAACTTCGTACTTAATTATCATGTGTGCATAATACATTCATGCTTATGATTTCCAACTGAATTAACCGGGATATTTATTTACGTATTTACCGCAATTATTCACGATTCTTTCTGCAACTCTTTTTAAATAAAATCTTGAAAATCTTGATTAAGTGAAAATTTTGTTAATAAAATTGGAAAAAAATCTTAAGTAAGATTTTTATTCGTTCGAAGAATTAGATCGTATAGAAGTTGTATTTATATTGCGAAACATAATTCGAGATTTTGCATAGACGACAAAATTCTGTAAAAATCGAAGGAAATTATTTATTTTCTGTTTCTATTTCCGATATATTATTTTTCATCCTTTCCATCGATCGAATTACATTTTCCCCGTAGTAATGCGATTTCGCAACGCTCAATTCAAAATGTTACAGGGGCATCAATGATTAGTATCACGCGCAATAAAGTAGGTGGCTAAATTGAATTTACTCGGTCGGCAATAAGTGTCGAAAGTGAAACGCCGCGTTTCGTAATTAGGGAAATACGAAATTTTACGATATTAAACTTGTATGAGCTTCGTAACTTTCGTAATTTTCCATATCAAAACGTGAGATTTGTTCAAAAAAAGAAAAAAACATTTCAAAATTATTTATCAATAAACAAAAAAAAATTCATACGAATAATAAAATTAATCTAAAATACATAACCTAAATAAAATACGTACATAATAATAAAATTAATCTAATGTTTTTACTAAATATTCGTGTAAATATTTTACAACAATTTTTTGTCGTTACCTTCATGTAAATCCTCGATTGTTGAGAAATATTAAAATAAAAAGATCATCTCCAACTGAATCGTTCCAAAATTTAATTTACGTTACTTAATAAAACGTGGCAAAAGAGATTCATTCATTCACATTGTCGGCTCGCCGAGTAATCGCCGTCACTTGGCCGATGGATGTAATGAATTTAATCCGAAAGTTCGATGCACTTGCAGCATAAAGTAGCAGGCGATTGCTACTATTTTTCGCCGACGTAGTGCAAGTATGATTATTATTATTATTATTATTATTATATACAGAAGCGGAAGACCTCGCTTCCGGATAGAATCTTCGAACTATCGCGGCCGTTTATTTTTGGTTCGAAATCAAACATTTCGCCTGAAATATGCATCGATGATACAGGAAGGAAGGGATTCATTCATCTTGAATCTATCCATCTAATCATTGGGAAAGGATTTCCAATTGGATTGAAAATTTGACTGATCGACAATAGGATAGATTAATGAATAATCCGGGAAATAGAATTCTCTAGGAATAGACAGATAGGATGAATCGTTTCTGAAAAGGAATTCACTTGGAAGGAAATTTTAATGCGGGAAATGTTCAAGGTTACGAATTATTGGTCGAATATTGAAATAAGAGGAATATAATGAAAGAAAGAAGAATCGTATCACGTTGATGAAAGTTAACGAGGGTTAATAATTGGATAAGGAATATTTCAAGAATATATATTTTATAATAGAATAAAATGTAAGTATAAAAGAGGATGATCGAAATCTATCATCGAGGAGGCAAAATAAATGGGAAGAGAGAGAGAGTAAGAATTGAGGAATGGACGTGCGACGCGTCCAGAAGTTGAAAGAGAATTGGTTATCTATAAAAGCTCGTGAGGGTGAGCCGACGAAAATGTAAAACACGTTGATTGGATCATAAATTTTGCGCGTTCGATTTACGCGTCATAGTAAGACAACTCCCCTTTGAATCTCCGGCATGCAAGAAGTTTAAGTTAATCCGTCACGTGCATTAGACGGTATAATCCATCAACTTACACGGTGTATAACCGTGAAAACGAAAACTGGGGGGCTTGTAATGCAATTACACGGCGCACTTCGTGTTCCGCCATCGCCATTGTATCTTCGTTTCCGGTCCTCCATTTTAGGCGAAGCCCAAAACAAGGATTTAAACAGAGAGAAAACAACGAAAGGAAAGATTATTCTATTTCTCATAATTCTTCTTTGATTGGAATCTTTATGTAATCTTTGTGTGTGAAATTTATGGAGGAAACTTGTTAGAGTTTTTGGAGTTTTGTATTTTGTTGTTGTACAGAGATGTTAAATTATAATTAAAGATTATGCAATCAAATCACTTACCTGAACTCTAGCTTCCGTTAGATCAATCTTCATAGCGATTTCTTCTCTGGTGTAGATATCTGGATAATGGGTCTCCTGGAAGGCACGCTCCAATTCTTTAAGCTGAGCCGATGTAAAGGTTGTTCGTATCCGACGTTGTTTCCTCTTCTCCGCCAAACCATCGTGCCCTGAATAGGCTTTGTATCCTAATCCACCTGAAAATTACAAAGAGAAGAAGTTGAAATTTAGATATCAATTAAAAACTTGTTGTATTGAATTATATTAAAATGATAAATTGAAATTAAATTACAGGAATAAATGTTAATTATTAACAAGAATTAAACAATATTGATTTTCATGCACACACAGTTTAAATCTTTAGAGATCAATAGATCTCTAAAAAAAAAAAAATAATAAAAATGAAATACTATAAAAGTTTCATCTAATAACGATTACCTCCTGAATCAATTATGCAAATATTCTCTTAATCAATAAAGTCAAAGTGTAAACTTCAAGAATCAACAACACAGTTTCTAAAGTTAGCCACATGCTGTCAAGATTGATAAAACATGAAGAAAATCAGTGTGGTCGAATTACTCTGGCTAGAGAATGGAAGGTTTCTGAAGGTTTGATGCTTGCAAGGGAGGGAGCAGCTTATAGATTATAGAATATAGGTGAGAATGGCTGCGATAGCGAGCAAGGTAACCATAGCAATGAGTGAGTGAAGGGAGAGAGGACGAGGAAGAGGTAGTGAAGCTAGGGGTGAAGGAGACAGTGGGATGAGACAGAGCGGAGTTAGGTGCAAGAGGAACGAGCCAGCAAATGAGGGAATGACGAGGAAAGAGTGAGAAAGAGAGGCAAGAATGCGAAAAAGGAAGAGAAGGAAAGAGAGTACGAGACACATCCATTGATTTTCAGTGCCATCTTGTCGTCGTTTCCAGAGGAAATATCACGGTGGTAGGTTCGAGCATGGAGACGAACCATCGCATGGCAACTATCCCCTGAGAAAAGAAGGACCACCCTCTTTTTTCTGCGGAATAAGCTTCCCTTCTTCGCTCCGCCCGCGCATGCTGTCTTCTTATGCCTCTAATTGATTGCCCTTCCGTAAATTCCTATCGTTTTAACGATGTACAGTGTTTGATTTTTCGTTCAACGTCGAGGAATGGTAGTTCAACGATCAACGAGGAGATTTGATTAGATTCATTGTTCCAAATGGAACTCGTTTTGGAATTGTATTTTCTGATTTTTTTTTTTTCTTTTTGGAATTTGTAAATGCGGAATTAGATGTCTTCGTGACTAAGTCTTAATTAATATTTAATAACTACTTTTAATAAATGAGAAAATCAGATTGTGATAACGTTGAATAGTTATGCATAAAGAAAGCGATGAAAGTTTTAAATGTTTGAATAAGACACTGCGTTAATTTTTTATCCTTTTAATAAGGAGCTCATATAATGATTTATGAAGGATAATAAAATCCAAATTGATATTTATCGTTGTAACAAACTGTTCACTTTTCTCGTTTCTTTTATAGGCAATAAAATAAAAATTATACGATCCTAAATATGCGTGTCTTTTACAAGATACGTTAAATTTTCTTGCTTTTGAACAACGAACGATAAACATGTAAGTAATTTAATTTGCTAATAAATATCATAAATAGATAGGTAATGTCATCATAAACAATATTTACTACACGCAGTAAACAAAGAATTATTACAGATTGGTGTAAGAATATGAAAGAAAGAAACCAATGTAACGACTAAACGTGATAAAATTTTTCTTCTAACAATTAATACGCAAAAATGAATATTCCCACTTAATATTTGCACTCAAGGAATGGCGTAAAAATATGCAAATCGTCCCTGAATTCCATCGTTAGGTTAAATTACAAAAAATTACAAAAATCCCGAACAACAGGCAATTGATATCTAAAACGGGTATCTAAAATAAAAACAAAGTGAAAAATTAAGTTTCATAAAATATTCCATCACCGTCCATCGCTCCCTTCCGAGCGAGCAATCGAATCAAGTTTGCACTCACTCTGCAAATTAATGGCCGAGGGAAAGATCGAAGCGGCGTGCCGGTGGACCTCTTGAGATCTGGCGGCCATTACCGAGCAGGGGGTTGTATGGGCCCCGTGGTGCGCGTGGGCATGAGAGTGGGTGGTGTGATGGGCCCCCAGCGGCGTGGTGCTTCCTGTACTCGTGGTTCCCGCGTTACCCGGATAGCCAGCAGCTCTCGCAGCTGTATACCGATAGGCGGCCTGGCTCATTTGCGAGCATGAGCTCAAGTCCCCGTATCCACATTGCATCTCACTGGCGGCTAGAGCACAGCTAGAAGCCTCGAAACCGGCGGCC
>NW_006263371.1:527178-529273 GCF_000469605.1 Apis dorsata
AGATAGATGAAAACGTCTTCGTCACAGGCGGATCAACAAGGGCACTTTCAAATCGAGGGCACAAAATGGTTCACCCGGACAGTTCATCGAAACTTCTTATTTCATCTCCATTCTTGATCCTTCACTCGAGCAGAGATTGATAAACCGAATCTTTCCAGGTGATAACGTGGAGTAGTCCCGTTGAGCGGTGGTGAAAACGGAACTAGAATAGATTCTCTTCATTCACTGGAACATGTTGACTCGAAGAATCTGAATATATATATATATAAATTTGTTTGTGAAAACGAGGTGAAAATCACGTGGATAAAAGGAAGCTAAGGGCCCCGGCCGGGCCTCAGCCGCGGCTTTTCCTTCCGGCCCCAGCAACGACGCGTTTCTTCCCACGAAATCTCGGATAATCGTAGGGCAGGGTGTAATAAGCAGCAGTGGCAGCGTCACGTAATTCTCCTTTGGTCGTAGATAAGAGCTAAGGGACGCGGGCGGTAGCTGGTTGCTCGATAGCGGCTTATGACGCGTAATCGGATCAGCGATATCAAATTATTGCGATTATAGCCGCGGATAGAAAGAAGTTTTTCGGCCCGCTTAAGAGAGCCCGAGACGACCGACTGGTGGGTCTCCTCAAAATCAAATGATAAGCTTAATTCAATAACCGGCGGAGAGGGTGCATGCCGGAGGTGTGGTCCACAGTTGGTTACGGTGAAACGGGTTTGGTCACTGTCTTCCGTTCTCTAAGCGCTGATTCGTCGATCCCTGGTGCCACCCCCGGACTGGATGAGAGAACAGTCACCGCCCCTCGAAGCTTCTGTGTTCATCCCCGTCCGTGTGCCACCCCCATTTCGTCGGGCGACCTCTCCCTAACAGCCATCAGCTCGAATGAACGCTATCATTCGATGATGCCGACCCTCTCTCCTGGTCTCGATTTTACGATCGATTCCGGAGCAGGACGTTTCCGCTGGACACCAGAGCAACGCTTCTCCAACCATCTTTCGTATGTTTACGCCTAACTCCTTTTGCGGCTCTTTTCGCTACGATGAGTGCTGCTTAGCCTTTTGGATGATATTGCTAATGCTGGGCTAATCCTTAGATCTTTGGATGAGGCGAGGATGATGGAATGCTTGACGTGAAAGTGAGTTAAATTTGAGATACTATCATCTTTTTTGATTCAAGCTGTGTAGATTGTTGTTAGTTCCAATGAAGAATGAAGATTGGTGGAAACAAATTTCTTATTTTCTTGTGGGCTGATAAAATATAGAAAGGGAATGAAAAAAATTAGATTAATTTATTTGAAAATTATAAAAATTATCAAGATAAATTTGTTAACTTATTAATATGAACAAATATAAAAGATGAAATTGAAATAAAATAATCTTTTTATTTTAAAAATATATAAATTATAAAATATATTTGCTGCAGAAAAATAATATTTTTTTTTTAACAAGAATTCTTAAAAATGATAAATATAAAAATTTTTATAAATGGAATTTATATATTTTAATCATTTTAAAATAAATAATTTCATTTGTGCTTTATATATCACATTATAAAATCTCATCAACTGATTAATCTATAATAACAAATATTATAATTTAATTTAAATATTTATAACAATTCTTCTGTGGAATTAATATATATTCTTACATTTTTTTTATCTATTGCACAAGATAATCAAATATCAAATAGATATAGGATACATAAATAAAGGGACTCGAAAGCATGAAATATGATTTATCTGCAGATACAGAAATTACACGACTAAACATGACACGAGACCGACCTTAGATAGGTGCTAGGAACCTGTGCGACACTTGTTTCGCACTTGTTCTCACGAAAGGGCCACGATGAGCAGTCCTGGTACTCGACCCTCTTCCCCGAGTCTCATCCCGGGGGAATTCTCTACCAGGGTACATACATGAACATAGTATGCCGCGCAACACCAAATCGCCCATAGTATGTATACTAAGAATACATAGGAACGAATTCATCCATTGGCGTAGAGTTCTCTGTCAACTTTATCATGTTGCAATATAGTAGTAGAAACTGGAACATATGTATTTGTAATATCATAATTAAAATTATGAAAATTATTTTGCAAAAA
>NW_006263371.1:529528-536960 GCF_000469605.1 Apis dorsata
ATTTAAAAAAATTACGATATCGAAATATATAGTAATATAAAATTGCTATTGTTAAAATATAAAAATGTAATTTCATTTCACCATTACATTATTAAAATTTTTATAATTTCAATTATTGTAATTATTAAATAAATTAAATAAATTAAATAAATTAAAAATTATAATAATTAAATTTTTAAAATTAAAAACAACTAAAAAAACAAATATAGATAATAATATTTAAATATTTATATTATTATTATATATATTTATATTCATTTGAATAATATTTAATTATTAAGATAATTATTTAAAAATTATGCAGATAAATAAGTAATTGATTGATTTACTGGAAAAAAACATTTGTCATGAAAAAATTATCATTGACAATAAGAATTTAATATCTACGTCAATGGGAATACAGTAAACATGAATGCGCGTGTAAACACTCGCACACTCGTATAAACGGCGTTTCGTCTTTTATATCAATAGAGAGAGAGAACGTCAACCCCCCTTAGCGGTCTGATACATATGTCCTTGATTTGTCGGGAGAATAATATTCTCCTGGAAAGTTGATTAAATATTGATTACTGATCTCAGATGCCCTTCACCCCCGCTGCGCTTGCATCCCATAGAATCGAAGACCCATAGGAATATAATTTAATATTTTCACGTCGCAAAAAAAATCGACTATTTTTTGTGATTTGCACCAATTTTATCACTTTCACGAAAAAAATCATTTCATATTTGTTAGTCTCGAAAATACGTTTTGCAAAAAAACAATATAATACCTTCATATTCATTCAATTTGTACTGAAACATAAATGTTACGAAGCGAACTTGTATTTTCGGTATAATGAAGCATAAAATATATTAACATGATAATTTATGTTAGCTTATTGTAAAATGTTACTGCGACCTGATTAAAATGGGTTGCAATTATTCCTTTGCCACTTTTATACGACGTCATTACGAGCTAATTCTGTTTATCGCGTATATTACATATCCAGTTATTTTCTCTATTGTGATGCGTTCATTTTGTCTTTTGAATAGATTGGTTATGTTACGATATTTACAATCGCATACGAATATGTATTAAATAGAACATTTAATGGAATTTATCAAATATTTATTCAATGGAACAACACTTGTCAGTTTTTTATTTTAATAATCACAATAATAACGATGTTGCATTAAACATGATACATTTTTATAATTGATATGGTAAATATACATCTGTCATTACATTTGCACTTTTTCAATAAATTGCCAACAGGTGGCATATCGAATTATAAAACTAGAAATTACTAAAATAATTATATTTTCTATTTTGATATTATTATTAATTAATGATATTATTATTATTGACAATTTATAAATTCTTAATTTAATTTATTAATATACTATGAATAATTTAATTTAAATTTTTAATTTAATTTTTTTGTGCGACTATAAATTTTAAATGTAGATAGTAGCTCCATCATATTCGTTGAAATTTTTTAATTGGCGGGAACACATATACGAAAAACTGCAAAAAGAAGGAACAAACAAGGATTAAAAAAATAGTGAAAAATAGTTTTTTTGTGATTTATTTGTATTAATTTATTGTGAAAATTAATTTATTGTGATGGTGATTATTTTTAGAATATTGGGCTGATAGCATAACTAAATATGTTTGGTAAGTTTTAACATTTTGTATTATAATATTCCACCAAATAATATTCCAATATTATAGAATATAGAATATTAATTTTTAAAAAAATTAAACGTAGAAAGATAATTCAACATTCAATTTTAATATTAAAAATTATACAAACGTTCGTATCAAATACTTAAGTAATTTGTAATCATAATGGAAAATTGATATTAAATTCAATTTATACGTAACATATGAAAATTACAAAATTTTCTTTTTTATATTTTCGAATAATTACAATTCTATCAAAACAAAATATGTTTTAAATAAACTTCCAAAGATAATTATATTGCTTATTTATATAAATTGCGTTCTTATAAATATACAAACCTAAAAAAGCGCATTTAATTACTTACAATAATTATTTGAAAAAATATTAATTATTAATAACATTTCTTTTATTATTATCTCGCATACAAAATTCATAAATGTTAGCAAACATTAAAGTGAAACGTAATAAATAATAATTT
Source organism: Apis dorsata (assembly GCF_000469605.1). NCBI lineage: Eukaryota > Metazoa > Arthropoda > Insecta > Hymenoptera > Apidae > Apis > Apis dorsata. The sequence goes on from NW_006263371.1 coordinate 531,674, forward strand.
TACGTATTTCACTGTAATGATATATGTAATAATGAAAAAATATCTGACATATATTTAGATGAATGTAGTAAAATTAAATTAAATTTTACTTTTGATAGAATACTGCTTGACTCTTTACACAAGCATTGTGTTCTGAAATAAAAAGTGGACAAGATTTGTAATTATAATTAATTATTAAAAACTAAAAATTTTTTGTTAAAAAATATATTACCATAGTTTGGTCGATAATGAAGTTCTTCCCAATTTACTACATTTCGTCTTGATTTTATAGCCTTGTCAGTATGATGTAAAGTAGTTACGATTGGCTCACAATCAGTTTTTCTTATTTCTACCACGTTTTGTTTTGGAACATGAATTTCACATACATTTGAAGAATCGTTGATAGGTTGCATTTCCGGTCGATACAGGATTATCTTTTTAGGATGCGAATATTGTTCTTCAAAAGCAACATTTGAATGCAAATTTTGTTGTTCGACATATACAACTTTATTTTGCTCGCAAGTTGGCACGAAAATAATTTTTTGAGTTGGTTCTTGAAGACATGATATTACGCGATAATTAGTATTTGAATTAGTCACTTCTACATTATCGACAGAAGTAACATGTTTGTAGATAGGAACTTTTTGTGTTTTTGAATCATTTTCAAATGCCAAATACTTAATTGGTTGTTGTTCCAATTCTATTGCATTTTGTATATATTGATTATCAATAAATTTTATTTGTGATTCTTGTTCTTCCACAGGCAATATCTTTAAATTATGCACACCTTTGAGAATACTAACATCAGTTATATCTTCTTGACATAATCGCCCATTATGCAATGTTCTAGGTTTCTCAATTTGAGATACATTATCATGGGAACATTTTTGCAAATTATTTGAATCTTTACATTGATCTACCATTACATAGTAAACATGTTGATTATTATCACATTTTTGATTATTTTCATATTTAGGTTGTTGCTGGATTTTTTTTAATAATACTTTTTCATAAACCATTGGTTTTTGATGTATTTGATGTATTTGCGGTGCATGTGCTTCTTTAAATTCTTGGCAACCATAATTGGAATTTTCAGAATTCTGAGAGCAATGAAATGTTTTGTAACAATTGGATACTTTTTGGCAATCTTGCACAGTACAAGTATTTTTTATTGATTTTTCATGTTGCAAAGGAACATTCTTTCGTATAATACAGACATTTGAACTATCTGCCGTTTCACGAGCAATTAAATTATTCACGTATAAACATTGTCCTATATTTCGCGAGTCTTTCTTTGTAAACATCACCGTTTTCTGTACCGGAGGATTTTTCTTATTCACGAAAATATCATTTACATGAAGATTCTGTGATTGCTGTTTAGATTCCGTTGGTTGTGAACAAGATTTTTTCATAAAATATATTTCATTGTCACATACCTTTGGTGAATCCATTATATTCGGATTCTTCATTTTTGCAGTATCGAATAAAGTATTTGATGTATTTGATCTTTGCAGCTTTTTTGAATCTTCATTCAATTCTGTCATTAAAGATTGTGAAGGAAATGGAATTTCTTGCTTTGATGCAACATCGAAAAGTATTTCTCGAGGTGCTTTTTTAATATTAGTCATTGACTCCTGGAATAAATTTAATCGATTGTTATTATTTGTGATGGTATTGTTGCATCTTCGTAATATAGCGGGTTTGTTCTTTAAATTCTTCATTTTAACTTGTTTCAGTATCTTTAAATTTTGTTTTCCTTGATGTCTTTTTAATTCATTCTTCAAAATATGCACAGTTTGCATATTCTGATTTTTACCTTTCATCAAATTATTTTCATTAATAAAATTATTTTCAAATCCTATTTCAGATGGCGCAAATAAAACAGGCTTATTTTTCTCCTTTATTCTTTTAATTTTATTTGTTTCAGTATATTTTAAAGTGTTATTATTTCTACATATAGAAGCTGTAGAATGATTTACTTCTAAAGAAGTAGGATTGCTTGCATCTGTTGAGACTTCATTAATTAAATTATTCCTTTCTTCATTCATTTCTGGTTCACGTAAATTTTTCATTCCTATATTTGTATTAGTTAACGAGGATATATCAAATAAAAGTTTGGTCGGAACATTTTCGTTCCTTTCGTTATTCAAACTGAAATTCGTTTCTGGTATTAAAAGTGAATCTTGGCTTTCTTGTAAACAATCGATCTCCTGGTTTCTTTTATAATTAATATGGCGCTTTGTATTCTCCATAGTCTTGGATATAAAATCTGTATTGTGGGTATATGAAGGAGGGCAACGTACAGTATCCCAAGAAAGAAAATTTTCGTTAGAAGTACTTGGTGTATCACATTGAATTAAAATGTTACCACGCTTGATCATATCCCGTAAAAATTGACTACGAAATGATTCTGCATAAATATTTCTTAATTTTTTTTTTACTTTTATTAACGGATCTAAAAAAATTTAAAAAAATAAATAGAAAAATAAAAATTAATCTAAATAAATTATAAAAATTAAAAATTTGAAAAATCAAATACCTGTTCCGAGATGATCCGGAAAATTTGGTTCTTCAAAATTTTCAAGAAAGATATCTATACATAATTCTTCATATTTTCGTAAAGCAGAATCGCCTAAATTTTTTGAATCAATTGGTTTCTTCTTTTCTAATTGTTTTTGAAGAAACTCGGTGTTAGAAATGTTGAAATCTTTTATGTAATCATCTTTATCGTATCTTTTCTTTCTATATAAAATATATATTGTAATTATCATTGAATTATCGTACAATTTTTGTTAATTTCTTTTTATAATTATGATTTTGATTATTGTTTGTATTTTGTATATTAAATATGGAATATAAGTTTTCAATTTACCCATCTATATTTCCCAAAACAGGACTTGTATCTTGTTTATTAATAGAAGTTGGTTGAAGAATATTTTTAATAGCAGAATCAAATAATAAGTTTTTTGAAATCTGGCTAGTGTTATTTTCAATAATATCTCTGTGAATTAAAAAAATATTCTATAGAATACTACAAATTTTGTATACTTTTTTTACTTACTCTGATTTTGAATCATAGCCATCTAAAAGTTTGAGCACATTTCCTTCCAAACGAGCATTATTTAAATTATCCAAAGGTAATTTTGTTTGAGCTATAAATAATAATAAAATTGTTAAATAAATTGTTTTTACCATTAAAAAAAAAATTGCATAACACTCACATCTTCGTATTTCTTTTCCTGTTGCGCCATTTCTGTATATACCAGATAACTAAAATAAAAAATTATAATTTGATATTATTATATTAATTTCTCTTTGTTTTCATTCTATACTGATTTATAATATTTACAGCTTTCGGAAGAATTCTATTCGATATTCTTTTTGAACTTCGTGTGCCTAACTTTCCATCGATCTTCGTTTTTTTATCCTGAAATAAATGTTTTTCAAATAATGAATAACATGGAGGAAATGAAAATAAATTAATTTTTTATGTATACATATTCTTCTCTAATGTCCGCGAAATGATGCAAAAGTTTAATGAAATTACTCTGCCAAAATTTGTATTCCACCCAGTTCTGCTGAAAAATGGAGCATAGATTATCATGATTTAAGGAATTCTATTTTCAAGAATATTTACTTTATAATACGTAGAATTCTATTAAAAATAAATTCTCTTAAATAAAATTTAATATTTTTCCAATTCGAAAAAATATATATAATAAAATTTTTTTAAATTATGTATATATATATATATGTATATATTTTTTTTATTATACAAATTTGAATTATGAAAGTATGCTTAAACGTATAAGATTAAAAAATTCTACATTTACATTTCTTCGTTATATTCCATCATTAGAAATAGAAAAGAGAGTACTACTTTGTACTCTGTTTTGTTTCTTTTTTCATTTTGTTTAATTTATCGATACATCTCAAAAGATGCGCACCTAGCTTTAGCGCAAAACCTATTTTCTCATTCCATTGTATGACATTAAGTGGTTGTAGATATGTTTATTTTCATATATATTAATTATTCTTTCTCGAAATTTTAAAATATTTCGAAATTTTTATTTATTATTTATTTATTATCAAAATTAGTGTAGAAATATTGAAATAATTTATAGATCAATGTGACACATCTCGACAAACTTTGACATAACCAAAACTCCAAATACATTTCCATATTAAATATAATATTATATTAGAAATAACAACAAATTAAATATTTAATAAAGAATACAGTCAATTTGTTAATATACATGATTAAAATTTGATAATAGTGAGCATAGACTTGTGTATGTCAGTACCTTCTTTGATTTGAATATTTTCTGATGCAGATCTGTCAAGTCCCTTTTACGTTTCTTTTTCTTTGTTCGGTTTTTCTGCTTTTCTCGAACAGTTTTTCTTTGCTCATCGCCAGATGTATCACTGGTTACGACATCACATATTACTTTCCCCATTTTACAATAAGAAAGAAGACTAATTGTCTTGTACGAACGAGATCGACAAGCGTCTGAATGTTTGTTTACATTTCGTACCTCGCTTCTTACGGTGGCTCAAGTATCACGTGCAATGACGATGTTCGACGTGCTTTGTCTCGTTCTACATACGATAATTGACCGATATATAATGTTATCGACCTAGAAACGCTGATCATTTATGATTCTTTTTTGTGTCATATTAAGAAAAGCTAATGAGTAATAGTTATTGAAGCAAGACTATTTTATGGTTGGGAATGTCATAAATAAAATTAAAATCAGTATTTAAATATACAGAATCTTTCTGTGTAATATATGACTTAGTTTTATTGAATTCTGATAAAGATATTTATCAAAGGGTGTCCCATAAACAAATAATCATACGTATATCAAGTAACATGTTCAAGCACCTGTAAATTTTATATTATAAATTTTAAAGAGAAAGAGACACATTTATACAATATTTATCTATTCATAAAATAAATATATAGTCCGATTTCACGTGTTTAGATTATTTTAATTATAGATCTCGCGAATTTAAAAATATTTATATTTTATAATGAAACGAAATCTATAAAAATTTAATTTTTTATAGGTTAAAATTAATTAAATCATCGATTTTTCTTACCTCGTCGTATATTAACAATTTTAATTCGATTTGATTTTCAGAATTAATAGAAATAAAAAAGTTACATTTTTTTCAATATTTTAAATTTTCTTCAAAGATATTATTGTCCTTTATTAGTAATTTTAAAAAATCCATGTAACAACGTTTCCGTAGTGTAGTGGTTATCACGTGTGCTTCACACGCACAAGGTCCCCGGTTCGAT
>NW_006263371.1:537201-540761 GCF_000469605.1 Apis dorsata
CAATTAACTTTTTGTTTTATAATTTTTTGTCATTTATTTTCATTTTCCTTATTATTTCTTAAATATTATTTTTAATTTTAATTATAAAAAAAATAAATATTTTACGAATTATATATTCTATTTGTACGAATTAAAAATTTAATAAATAAAATTTTGATAATTATAAAAAATTACATTACCGATAAAGGATAATATTTCCATATTATCCATGAAGATAATTAACTAATTTAAATTGAAGATTAAAATATTCATAAAATCAAAGAATTATATCATAATATAAGAATTTTATTGTAATAAGAAATCGTTTTATGTATATATATATATTATTTTTATTTATTATAATAATTTTACGTAATTACCATATGTTGATAAGTTCATTTATATCTACAGTGCAAATTATATAAAGTTTCAACTTTCATACACTAGATGGCACAGTTATATTCTTTATAACCGCATTAGTTAGAAAGTTTATTAAATTGTACATATTCTATTTGATTTCTTTCATTTTATATCATAATTCCTGGTATAGTCATGATTATTTTAAATGAAAATAATATTAAAATATAAGATTAGGTTAATAAATAATAAATCAATAGTTTAACGAACAATATAAACGAACATCAATATAACCGAAATATTAAGTTATAATTTAATAATAAATATTATTATTATATAAATAATAAATAATTTTATTTACTTTATATTACTAAATTAATTTGAAAAATTATTTTTTATGTTGTATATAGAATATTGATATATACTTATGAATTCCTATGTTCTTAAATATATTCATATAAAGAATTTTATTCTTGAATTTTTTTCTTTAATCAATCGTCAATTAAAAAATTTTTTTTCAATTAATCAATAAGCCTTTCAACAGAAATTATTATTTCCATCGGTCATTTCTAGTTCGTGCTGCGCAACTGTTTATCATGGTCCATCGTATATTTTAAGTCTCACTTTATCGCCTGGCCGCGTAATTACGGTAGAAGTTTACGAGGCCTGCAAGTCAGTCTTGAATCGAAACTCAAATTATACCGCGAAATAACCAACTTTGATGAGGTCGTAACATTTAACCTTTCCTACTTAAAACTTCTTTTTCAAGTACAATGTACATATGTGTATAATCTATTTTTCTATTTTCTACTTTTGTTTTTTGCAATTATTTTACTATCTATAAAAATTGTAAATAAATTTTAATAATAATTGACTTATTTTTCTGTTACAGAATCCCGTATTTTTGGCAAAATCAACGATTTAAAATGATGAAAAAATCTTCGTGGCTCTTTCATTTATCAGTGAGTCAATATACTCGTATTTTAATAATTTAGAATTTTCATTATATTTGAACAATTTATTACAAATGTTTCACTATTTAAATATTCTATTATTCAAACATTTTTTACTATTAAAATATTTTTATTACTTCGCTATTTTTATTATGAAATTGATATATTTGTCGACTCTTTATATGTTTGTTAAAACTTTATGACATCATAAGAGAAACGATAATAACAGCTGTTAAAACAAAAAAGGTGATATTTTACAAAGTAAAAAATGGTATGATTGTTACAAAACAGATCGTAAAAATATATAGAAGTATTATATCTTTATTTTGCATATATATATATATATATATACATTTATATATACATATAAAATCTCTGATTAATTTTTTAAAAATTTAAAGATTCAGATTCGTAGTAATATTTAATAAAAACACATTTTTTTTTTTTTTAAGAAATTCATTTAATAACAACAGAGCAATTAGAAAGCATAATAAAATCAATACGATTTCTACAAATAATCAGGAAAGTATGAAACAATGGTTCATGAAAATTAGCACAAAAAAAAATATATATATATATATATATATTGTAACAATCTTCTCACAACAAAATTCCGCAAAGAATCACACGATATATCAACCGTGTTGTTGATTAGCACATAACGCGAGCCAGTTGATGGTTATCGCTGTGAAGTTGACTAATTGCAAGGTCGATTTTCAACGCGAGAATTTCGACGTGATGGCGTATTGTTGCCCGAGGAAATTTGTTAGAACCGGTATATCTATATATCTAATTAGAGGCAGAGAAAGAGGTAACTATGTTCTATGAAATGTAAAAGAGTCCTCCGTAGTTGGGTAAGAGGCTTTGAAAGAGATTCTCGAGGAAGGACACGGTTTCACCCTAATGAATGAGAACGTCTTATTGCTGAAACTGTACTATATTAATTGAAACGGAAAACTTGTATTTTGAGGTTAACTCTTGAAGTGCTTTCTATTTGACGATGATATGAAGGATTAAGATGCCAGATTTCTTTTTAGAAATATGAATTTTCCCAATTTTAAATTATCTTTTTAAATAATATGAATATATAGCAGAATACATATAAGTAAATGAAGAGGAAAAATATAAATTAAGAAACAACAAAGTGTTTAATATTCCAAAGGGAAAAAGATAAACTTTGAATATGAATATTCCATTGTTGATTTAAGAATGCATTGTTTTCCTTGGTTATTTTTATAATAAAATACGTAAATGCATTTCTTTATTGACCTTTGTACACTTTTTACACAAGAAAATTTATTACATCTTGTTTTGTTCGCTTATGTACCAAATTACTAGTAATTATATTTTTATGTAAAATTGATATTTGTATTTACCGTTAAAAAATATGCACAGGAAATAGAAAATATTTGAAAAATAACATTTTCATTTCGATGGATTGAAAATTTGTTGAAAGTAAATTTTCATTTGTAACTTTAACTACTGAAAAACTATTAAAATATACAATGTGCTTTTTGACATCTTTGTTACACGATTGAATGCAAAATATGAATTTCACTTTAATCAAAAATAATATCTCAGTCGTATATTTCTGATATTATTCATTTTTATCGAAATAAATGAGCAAAAAAATATAATATGTTTTAAGAATTAAAATTTCATGTATTTGATATTTGAATTAGATCTATCAGATCTTAGAAGAATTTTTTTAAGAATTATATTTTTAATCAATTTTTTTTTATAAATTATCTATGATAAATTATTTCGCGAACAAAATACAATGTATTAAAAAACAACACTGTTGTTGTGTATATAATATCGAACGCGAAAGGGTTAAACACATTTTAAACTTACATTCTTCAATAAAGATAGAAAAGGATATGATAAGCGAAGGAAGAAAAAGAGAAGCAGTGCGAGAGAGAGAGAGAGAGAGAGAGGGAGGGAGGGAGGGAGAAAGAGACAGAAAGAAACAACGCATGCAATGGGGGTTTATGTAACTCGGGCATTAGTGACTGTGACGTCACAACGCCGCGACGCGATGCAACGGTTGCACACGGTCGATAGTGCAGTCAACTACTGCATTATACGCAGTCGACCTCACAGATCCATGAATTGCGTACATTCAAGATTATCCAGAGCTAAAAAAACTTCTCTTCTTTTCACGTGAAATCGATTCATTCTTTCCTTCTTCATCCTAACCTCACTTTTTCCTTCAATTGTGTTCAACGAAAAAACAAAGTGAAACTTTTTTTTTTTTTTTTGCGATTTTTT
>NW_006263371.1:540914-542321 GCF_000469605.1 Apis dorsata
GCGTTCATCGATCGTATCGAATGTCTTTTTAAACAGATTAAATAGATTTATGATTTATTATACAATTTGATTATGACAAATGGCCAAAAACAAAAATTAATGTATCTCTTATATAATTCTTTCGTTAATTTATATATTTTCGCGATTTATAAAACTGTTTCGTGGAGTGGAGGGCTGGATCGGCTATTTATAGTCACTAAGACTCGTATGGTCACTTCCTTTCCTTCTTAGCATTAGAGGTTATAGGTCTTCGAGAAACAACCTGAAGAATCCTAACTTTCTTTTTCAAGGTGGGAAAGAGAAAGAGACGTAAGACAGAATTTAAACGAATTATTATTCACGAACTAAACAGAGAATCTAATTTAGTGTACGAATACGTTAGTGGTACTCCATTTATTACGTAATAAACATTTATTTAGAGAAGATTCCTCCAATATTGTTAAATCCTTTCAACGAATCACGAGTTGCGTTGAAATCTAGTTAAAAATGCATATACCGATTATCTTCAAGAATCATTACATACATATTTTAAAAAATTTATTTAGCAAGATTTTTAAGAATTGTTCAATAATATCATTTTCAAAATCCAGTAGATTTCTCATTAAAATAACAAAAACGATGAGAGAAATGATTAAGAGCGAAGCAATTCTCGAAATCTCGCGTTAACGAGTCCCGCTCGTATAAACGCAGGAAAGCGGCGAGGAAGGAGGAAACGGTATCCGCGATGAGAATGTATCAATCAGCACAATTTAATTCACTACTGGCGACGTAAAGGGTAAAAGAGGGGCGAAGAGAGGGGTGGAGGTATGTCTGGTAGAGGACAGAGACGGATACATATAATAGAACCAGGAACAGAGGAGTAGGAAATAAAGGCGTGATACGATAACGTGGATGGTGGAGCGAGCGAAAGGTTAGAGGAATGAATGTAACGACAAAGAGGGCAGCAGATCAAGAGAGACTGGTGTATAAGATGGAGAAGGAGGGAATAGGAAGCGGAGGAAGACAGAGACAGGCGTGGAATCCGTGGGATCAGGGGAAGGCTTCGAAGGAGTAGTAGCGGTGGCGCTGCGAACAGTGCAGGAACAGAAAGATCTAAGCGAGAGTCGAACGAGAGTGGAACCATCGTGTAGAGCCACGATCGTACGTAGAAAAACGAACGATATAAGTTTACGATCGGTGTTTCCAGTCAATCTTTCATTTAACAATATCCCTTCTAACACGATTGGCCAGAAAGAATTTTAACGAAGTAGAAATTTCAAGGAGAAGAAACATTTCCTTTTTGTTTTCAAAAAGTATTAACGTATCTATTTTTGATCAATCGTGTAAATAATGGAATAATGGCTACCGGTATCTGGAAAACGGCGATGAATAAAAGTATTACATTACACTGAGAATATATATATATAT
>NW_006263371.1:542545-545452 GCF_000469605.1 Apis dorsata
AGATGCAAATGCAAAATTCGCTGGATCAAAAGGGACGTGGTGAAGGAAGGTTGGGAGGGAGGAGGGGGAGAGAGCAGAAAATAGAATGAATATAGGAAACAAACAGGGACGGGTGAGCGAAAGAGCGAGTGGGAGAGAGTGAGAGGAGAGAAACCGGAGGCCTTGAACTGCTGCGGCGGTCGGCATTGCAACTTTCCGCTCTACACGTTTCTCCGTTCCTCTTGCCGCCCTCTTTCTCTCTCTTCGTCAGACCATTTCTCTCTCCTCGAGCACGTTGCGCTCGCGAGCCATCTTTCTTCGATCGACCCAAACCGACGTTTCGCCGTCTCCGTCTCCGTTCTCTGCCTCTATTTACATCGTTTTCCCTCGAAAGTCTGGACGGCTCGATGGCAATAATTAGGTATACATATATATATATATAAAAGTATTTCTTCTGTCCGCCTCGTACAGTCGGTGACGTAGACCGGAAGTCTTATCGATCGGCCGTTTCGATGCCCGATAAAACTCGTTCTCGTGAGCTTTGAATTTTTTTCTCCTGTTTTGCCAATGAGAAAAAATTCGTTGAAAAGAAGCATAGAGTTCTTCCACACATAATTAAATAAAACCATCTATAAACTTTACAGATTTACAGATCGATCGATAATTAACCTTTGCGGAGGAAAAATTATCGAAAAGAAAAAATCATATTTGTTTTCGTTCCAAAATCCAAAATCCTATGTATATATTCGAATACAACCACTGTTATTGTGAATAATATCTTGTGAATAATATTTGCGGGGAAGAGGTGTTGGGAAAATAATATAAATAAAGGTATGCGCGTATGCAAGAACGTGAACGCGCGCCAGCCGCCAGAGATCCGGGCACCTTGAACTTTTATCACGTGCGCGAATAACAGAGGCGCGATAATAGAAGTGGGATTGTTGTTTGCATAAGCGGACGCGTAATCGAATACCAGGAAACAATGCTTCGCGTGCGAAAATCGTGTTTCTGAGTCAACGATCGGGAGACCTCGGGTTTCTTGCACTCGATTTTACGCCCTCTCCCGAGAATCCGTCGAGAGAGCTAGCCGGACAGAAATAATCCGACCGAGACCGGATACTTTTTTATTAACCTCGCCGTGCAAAACATCTCGTCGAACGTCTCTTGGACCTTCTTTTTCGAAACGCCACGATTTTCGAGATATCATCTCAAATATTGTTCCACGATAATGAAATGTTAATGTTTCCGATTGATAAAAATATGGAGTTTAGAAAGTGGGTTAAATATCCAGTTTTTTCTTTGCAAAGGTTTTTAATCAAAATCGGGATTATCTTAAGAAATTAATTTCTTATTGATCGACGGTTAATTTCTTCGAATGATTTTTCAAAGAAAAAGAAAAAGACTTTTTAATCTCCCGAATCTAAAAAAATCTTTGCTCATGGAAAATTACAAGAAAGTCAAGATTGAACGACTGGGTCTTAAAAATAGATTTCCAAGCTTTTTTCACAACAATTCAATTTTCAACAAGGAGGGACGAAAGAAGAAGGTTATCTTATAATCTTATCATGGATGAAAAATTAAAAAGAAAAATAATAAACGGATTGATCGTACACCATTAACCCCTTCTGTAACTGTAACAAAGAGGAAGAGAACGTTTTTGGCGTTTGTGGCTGAAACAACAGGCAGAAGATTCATTAGCGCAAGCTGAACAAAGAGAATATCGAATGTGACTCAAAAGAGAAACATCCTTTTTTCCTTCTCTTCTGTGCGAAAGTGCCGTTTATTGCGCGACCGTGATCGTGTCACGATTATCGCGATCCTTCCTCCTCTGTTGTTGGCTCGTTATCAGGAAGTTTTGCCAAAGACAGAGGCTGTAATATCCCTATCGAGGTCATCCCGCGATAGGAGAGAAAGAAATGAGTCAGATAGACCCCGTGTCTAGCAGCGCGAACCACGATTCAAGTTCAAGTTGACGTCGAAATATCGACGTCCTTCGAAACGAGTCGATACGAGTCTTAACTGTCTTACTTAAAAATAAAACCTGGGTTTAATCATCCCGTTTAATTTGAAAAATAATCAACTCGATGGATGGAGCTGATGAATAAATTTTTGTATTTCCGCGATTTAATTTTTTTAAACAATATTAATATTTTGTAACAATTTTTTTCATTCTTCTAGTATTATTAATATATAGTATATATTCGAGAGAATTCGATTTGAAAATGATTTTGGGTAAGTAAAAATGTTACTTTAGACTTTATTTGATCGATCAATAATTAAATTAATTAATCTGAAATATAACGAAAGCGGAAATATAATAATTTTAGACACGTTAACGCGGTATAGGAAAAGTTGAAGGGAGAATTTTGTCGAATTTCTATTTAAAAGGAACGGCAAGTTTCGTCATTTCGCTCATAACTTATTTATTTCCATTGTGGTCGATGAACCGCCGAAAATAGCGCGCTTTTATTTTATTAAGCGGCAGAGATAATTTTTGCATTCGCTTTATTCGGAGAACGGAAGATTTCTTCCTCCTCCTCTCCTTCTTCTTCTTCTTCTTTTTCTTCTTCTCACGAGAGGGGGGTGAATAATTCAGTTGCGCACACAGGTTTATTTTCATAATGGCACGGAACGAAAATATGGCAACGGAGTGATCGAACGCGAGTATATTCTATCTAATTTTAAACAAAATTAAAATTTCCTATATTTACAAAAGGGTAACGCCTGCGTCAACCCTGTTTCCACAATAGTTCGAATCATTGAACATCACGTTTATATTGACGTAAATTCACACCGTGACGGCCGAGTTAGTGTCAATCTTTTTATAGTTACACGAACAGACGATTCTGCCGTTGGTTACGTGTAAACAGTCTTTTTATAGCTCGCTCGTCTTGTCGAAAAAAAAAAAAAAAAAAAAAAAAAAAAAAA
>NW_006263371.1:545671-551097 GCF_000469605.1 Apis dorsata
CATCATTTCCACCATCGAGAAGAAAAGATAGACAGATAAATCTATCCATTTATTATTATTAATATAAAATCCATACTCGACGAGTATCAATAATTTCTAACCTAACCTGTGACACTTATTTATTATCACAATTCAAAAAATTGCAAAAAATTTGAATAACAAATCCATCCTATTATATTAAAAAATCCCCTAGAAGTGTTCCATTCTGAAAGAAAAAACAACAATCCAGAACCTATCCTCCCCCTCTCCATCTTTCCTCGAAGAAGAAATCTTCCGGATCGGATCGATTCTCTCCGCGCCGTTCGTGAAATTCCTCGATCTCGATGAAACTGTTATCCATCGCACGGTTTCGTGCTTAATCGGTTGTCCACTCGCGCGCGATTCTCCATTCTCCCTCCCTGCTTTTCCCTCCCCTCGTTTATTTCCGTCCCTCGGCCTCTTTCTTCTCGGTCGAGGCGCTCATCGAGCAACGCGCCAACACACGGGGACTGCATACGTGCAAGGCATCGGCGTCATCCTACGAAATGTCAGGGTTGAATCGCTGGTAATAATCCGGTTCTTTAACCGCGCTACTATGCAGATTCACGCGTATACTCGTGTATACACGAGCGAGAGAGGGGAGGGGGAGAGGCACACGGCGACCTGTATTATCGACTCGGTCTCCGTTAACAACCGCGTGTATACGCGATTTCGTACGCGATGCGACTCGATCGATCTGTACGATCGATCGATCGATCGATCGAGATTCTACGAGAAAGTTGATTGGCTTTGAATTATTTCGCGCTTCATTCGGATGAGGGGGGTGTAATTTTAGTTTAGTTTTTTTTTAAGGGTAGGAGTTTTGGATCTTCACAAAATTTGAGAATCATTTGACCCAGATTTAATTATAAATTAAACCGAAATCTGATTAATCTATCTTAAAAATCTATCTTAATTTCTTCATTGGACGCATGAATCTCTCTTTAAAAAGGAATTTGGGGGGTTGTTTGGGTTTATCAGAGTTGGTGGATTCGATGGATCGATTTGGGTATTGGGAGTTGAGATCGTGGAATTGGAGATGGCGAAACTGTGGTTGGCTCAGTCACGGGGTCACAAGGTCGGATGAGATCATCCGTAGAGGCGCGGAATTCGCGGAAGATTGGAATGGGATCAAAGGTTTTGCGTGGGATGATTCGTACGAGAGGTCGGATGGAACTTTAACCTAACTTAATTTGCTTAGAGTTAATATCTAAATAAAAGAGATACGTTTGTTTTGTTTATTCCTTTTTAAGAACAATGGAGAAATCTAATGAAGAAATTAGGACAGATGTCAGATTTCAATTTAAGTTTAAGTCAAGTGATTCTCAAGTTTTGTGAACCTAACCTAACTAAATACTTAATTTGTTTAGAGTTACTATCTAAATATATAGAGATACGTTTATTTTATTTAATTATTGATTTCTTAAGTTTAATGAAGAAATTAAGACAGATGTCAGATTTCAGTTTAAGTTTAAGTCAAGTGATTCTCAAGTTTTGTGAACCTAACCTAACTAAATTCTTAATTTGTTTAGAGTTACTATCTAAATACATAGAGATACGTTTATTTTATTTAATTATTGATTCCTTAAGAACAAGTTTAATGAAAAAATTAAGATAGATTTCAGATTTCAGTTTAAAATTTAAGTTTGAGTCAAGTGATTCTCAAGTTTTGTGAACCTAACCTAACTTAATTCATTTAAAATTACTATCTAAATATAAGAGATATGTTTGTTTAATTATGAATCCTTTTTTAAGAAGAGATTCATGTGTCCAATGAAGAAATTAAGACAAACTTCAGATTTCAGTTTAAGAATTAAATCTAAATCAAATGATTCTCAAATTTTGTGAACCTAATCTAACTTAATTCATTTAAAATTATTATCTAAATATAAGAGATATTATTTTATTTAATTATTAATTCCTTAAGAACAAATCTAATGAAGAAATTAAGATAGATTTCAGTATAAAATTTAAGTTTGAGTCAAGTGATTCTCAAGTTTTATGAACTTAACCTAACTTAATTCATTTAAAATTACTATCTAAATATAAGATAATAATATACGTTTGTTTAATTATGATTTCCTTTTTAAGAAGAGATTTAGGTGTCCAATGAAGAAATTAAGATTTCAGATTTCAGTTTAAGAGTTAAGTTTAAGTCAAATGATTCTCTTGTGAACCTAACCTAACTTAATTTGTTTACTATCTAAATATAAGAGATACGTTTGTTTTATTTAATTATTAATTCCTTTTTAAGAACAAATTAACAATTTAATAAAGAAATTAAAACAGACATCAGATTTCAGTTTAAAATTTAAGTAATTCTCAAGTTTTATGAATCTAACTTATTTTGTTTAAAACTATCACGTTTATTTTATTTAATTTCTCTTTAAGTTTAGATATCCAATAAAGAAATTGAGATAGATTTCAATTTAAGAGGTAAGTTTGAGTCAAATTTGATTCTCAAATCTTGTGAACCTAACTCATTTTGTTTAGAGTTACTATCAAAATATAAGAGACACGTTTATCTAATTATAAATCCCTTCTTAAGAAGAAATTCAGATATGCAATGAAGAAATTAAGACAGATTTCAGATTTCAGTTTAAAACTTGATCCGAGTCTCGATTCTCGAGTTTTATTCTCATCGACTTTGCAATAGAAACAACAGCGTTTCTGAGGAAACAAACTTTCACAGTCTCTCGAACTTTCGAATTGGAACATTTAACATGGTTCCAAACTTTTGGCCACCACTGTACACGTTACAATTCGTACAACAAAGGGATTACCGTGCGACGCAACAGATTACATATTCAGTGATCCCTAAACGCGAATCACCGAGTGGCAAACAGTGTTGGTTCAGGTGATTAAACTGGGCGCGTATCTCCAATGGAATTTTTAGTTTCCGTTTGTTTCTCTCCCCTGCTTTTTCGCCCGCATTTCCACGAATCCACGCTCTGGGAACTGTGATTCCGCAACAACTGTTCCCTCCACGTTGAATCGTAACTTTAATTCATTGTTCCGTTTTCGAGGATATATTTTCTTTAGAAGACTCGAGTTGAATAATTTCCATCAAAATATTTTCTTCTACGAATAATTCCACTATTTTCCTAAATCAATTAATTTATCGATTCTCCATTTATTCTGCTTTCATCGAAACTACACGACATTCAATATTATTATTCCCCCAATAAACTATTCGTCCAAAAACAGCTATCGATAATCCATCCAGTGCGAATAAGTTCTCCCCTTCCTGACCAAAAAACAAAACAAAACAAAGAAATATATATATATCATTCTCGAGAAGGAAAAATAAATCTCTCTCTCTCTCTCTCTCTCTCTTATAATTTCTATTCCCTTTCTTTTCTTTTCTAATTTGATCGACTAAAATCGATTCATCCGATTTTCTATATATTTAAATTTGATATTCCTCTTGTTTTAAATTTCTTTCTTTCTCTTATACTTCCCATTCTTTTCTTTTCTTTTTTGATCGATTAAAATCGATTCATCCGATTTTCTATATATTTAAATTTGATATTCCTCTTGTTTTAAATTTCTTTCTTTCTCTTATAATTTCTATTCCCTTTCTTTTCTTTTCTAATTTGATCGACTAAAATCGATTCATCCGATTTTCTATATATTTAAATTTGATATTCCTCTTGTTTTAAATTTCTTTCTTTCTCTTATAATTCCCATTCTTTTCTTTTCTTTTTTGATCGATTAAAATCGATTCATCCGATTTTCTATAAACGTATATTTAAATTTGGTGTTCCTCTTGTTTTAAATTTCTTTCTTTCTCTTATAATTTCTATTCCCTTTCTTTTCTTTTTGATTTGATCGATTAAAATCGATTCATCCGATTTTCTATAAACATATGTTTAAATTTGGTGTTCCTCTTGTTTTAAATTTCTTTCTTTCTCTTATAATTTCTATTCCCTTTCTTTTCTTTTTGATTTGATCGATTAAAATCGATTCATCCGATTTTCTATAAACGTACATTTAACTTACATTTAAATTTCGTGTTCTTCTTATTTTAAACCTCTCTCTTTCTTATAATTTCTATTCCCTTTCTTTTCCTTTTGATTTGATCGATTAAAATCCGATTTTCTATAAATGTACGTCTAAATTTAGTGTTCCTCTTGTTTTAAACCTCTCTCTTTCTTATAATTTCTATTCCCTTCCTTTTCTTTTCTAATTTGATCGACTAAAATCGATTCATCCGATTTTCTATATATTTAAATTTGATGTTCCTCTTGTTTTAAATTTCTTTCTTTCTCTTATAATATTTCTATTTCCTTTCATTAACGGCGTGATAGAAGTTAAATATTTCCCTTCCAGTTGTCAAGTTTCCAGAGTTGTGCCTCTGTAATATACATAAATTTAATAAACATAAAACTGCGCCCTCAGATAAACGATTATATGTATATTTTGTAAAACGTAAAGTCGAGGATTTTAACGACTCGAAGGTTCGCTCGAAGGATGGAATTTCGTAATTGGTGGCGAGGCGTGAAGATGGGGGAGGGGGATAGGGGATTTTTACAAGGACGATCCTTTTTAACGACAAACGAGGACGAGGGAAATCGGTAAGTCGGCTGGCAAAGGCCAAAGCGCCGTGCGGTAAAAAGGGGTGGTTATCGAGCGATGCCTCCGCGCGAACCTCTCCTCTCCGTACGCATACGGATCGGGCTGAATCGATACGTGTACGACTGTCTACGTGCCCGCAAGGTACACAACGTCTGAATATTTAAAACGTCTCCATTCGAAAATCCATTCGAATATTCCGATCGATTTTTTTTTAAATGTTACGCGAAAGGAATTGTTGCAATTGTATCTCTATCTATCTTCTTGGTTGGTAGATGGTTCTATTTATTTATTTTTGACTATTGGCGAGCGTACAGATCGACAGTCAGTATGGATGTACGTGTGCGCGGGCGTGAAGGGTGAACAGGAAAATGGTAAAATGGAAAAATATGTGGAGTAGGAGTTGGATGGTAGTTAGTTTAGAAAAGTTGGAGGGGAGTATATTGTTGTATATATTTGTTGGAATATTATTCGTTTGTTGCTCGAATCGAGTACGATGAAACGACCTTGAAACAACGGCCTCGAACCTTGGCTTTCGTACTTGAACGGATGGATCGATTTTTCCGAAACTTCTTGTTTTAAACCTCTCTTTCTCTTTCGTATATTTTCTATTCTTTTTCTTTTCTTTTTTTTTTTGATCGATTAAAAAAAATCTTTCTCTCTCTCTCTTATAATTTCTATTCCCTTTTCTTTTTGATTTGATCGATTAAAATCGATTCATCCGATTTTCTATAAACGTATGTTTAAATTTGGTGTTCTTCTTATTTTAAACCTCTCTCTTTCTTATAATTTCTATTTCCTTTCTTTTCTTTTTTTTTTTTTTTTTTTTTTTT
>NW_006263371.1:551171-556790 GCF_000469605.1 Apis dorsata
ATATGTTTAAATTTGATGTTCTTCTTATTTTAAATTTATTTCTTTCTCTTATAATTTTTATTCCCTTTCTTTTCCTTTTGATTTGATCGATTAAAATCCGATTTCCTATAAATGTACGTCTAAATTTAGTGTTCCTCTTGTTTTAAACCTCTCTCTTTCTTATAATTTCTATTCCCTTTCTTTTCTTTTTTTATTTGATCGATTAAAAAAAAACTTTTCTCTCTTTCTTATAATTTCTCTAAATTCCCTTTCTTTTCTTTTCTTTTTTTATTTGATCGATCAAAATCGACTCACTTTAATATTCGATTTTCTATAAACGTACGTTTAAATTTGGTATTGGTCGTTAATTCGTCAATAAGGAATTAAAAATTGATCGTTGAAAAATTAAATATTGCAGGTGGAAGGTTAAATATAGTCGCGAAGTACGAGTTGCGAAGTAGAAGCATTCTATCAGAGTCAGACACGGCTGTGCCTCCTTGTCGAGCCAGCCTTGTCTGCCATTGTCGATTATTTTCTACTTTACAATAGGGCCTACTGGCATGCAGTAGTAACAGATGTACAATCAGACGCTAGCACGCCACGCTACTGGAAAACTCTTCCATTGAAATTTTCTTTTTCCGTTCCATTACAACCGAGCGAAAACGTGCCACAAACGTTGCTATTTCGAATAAAGAAACGTTCCATTTTTCGTAATTCTTTTCAAAAACAAAAATTCGCCTTAACCAATTCGTTGGACAAAATTTCGAAATATTTGCAGCCAAATTTTATTACCAGCTTCTGTAATTCTATAATTCTTCTCTTTTTCAAAATCTACTAAAAATAAAAATACTCTTCAAAGATATTTCGTCTCTTGATTTACATAAACAATCTACTATACTCCTATAAAAATATTCGCTATTCTTTCGTCGATATAAAAAAAAAAAAAAAAATAAAATTTCTCAACATCATTCAAAACAAAACGTAACAAAATATCAAAACTCGTAAATCACTTCTCGTAACGAGATCATCAACGACCAATCTTGGTTAAAAAAAAAAAAAAAAATTATTCCTCGATTGAAAGAAAACCTGACGAACTTTCACCGAAGAAGAGAGAAAATCAGAGAGAGAATCGATCCTTCCAATGTATATCTCCCCTGTACCTGTCCCCGTTTCCTCGTCGTCATTCACTCTCTCTCTCTCTCTCTCTCTCTCTTTCTCTCCTTCCTCTCGAAAGGAGGAACCTCGCGGCTCTCTCGATCGTCGATCCCGATAATTGGCGCGACGCCGGTCGAAAATAGGTCTCGCGATGGGGTGGTAAACACATAGATAGGTATATAGCCGGAGCGTGGACGGCTCGAGAGACGGCGGCTCGAACTTGCAACGAACGAGGTTGGTAAGCCCGGCCAGCTGTGGCCCAGCTTGGTTGCATCGGGCCGATCAATAAACGAGGCGGCCGTGTAAGTGTTGACCGGGCTCGAACCGCGGCCACCCTCCCCGGGAACGGGTCAAAATTTCGGCCGCTGCACCGGTGCCACTGTGTCGCCAGCCTTGCCGCCGCTCCTCTTTCCCTTTCTAGCGCCGACCCGGACGCGCTTTCGTTCCTGGACGCGTCGCGACGCCACGCTCGACCGACCGACTTTGCCAACCCCTTCCGCACGGGGAGGACAGCGACGAGGAGGACCCTTGTCGACGGCAACAGCAGTTGGACATTGGTGTTTTTTTCTTTTTTTGAGATGTTTGCTTTTTTTGGAATTTTTTCTTTTCTTCTTCTTCGCGGTTGCTTAGAGTGTGATTTAATTAGGGTTTTAGAAGTGGAAGATCGTGTCGATGCGATTAGAGCGATATTGATAAAGAGGTAATTGGTGAGAAGATGATAGGAAGGATAAAGTCAATTAGATGAGGATGATTGTAATGTTAGCAATTGCTGTTATGATTTATCCATAAAAGATTATCTTTTAAAGAGATATGCGATTTGAAAGTTATTTAAGAGAATTGGACGAGTTTTGATAATAACTATTGAATTACTACACTTTTGTGTAGAATATTTATAGTATCGTGTGGTATCCCTCGAGGGTTTATTTCTTCCCCTCGCGTTAATACAAGGTAAAAAAAAAAAAAAAAAAAAAGAAACGGAATGTAAAACGTGTGTGATGCAGCTGTGACATTCCCGACCTAGGCCCTAATTTCGTGAGAACAGAAGGTCCGGATCGGTCGAAGACACCCCCTCGACTTGACTTGGCATTGGATAGGAAGTACGTGGGCGTGCTTCCAAAATTGGTTTCGATTTACAGACCCTAACTTATCCTCCTTAAACGTGAATTTGAATAATGCACCAGAAAAATCCGTCGTTTTACCCTTTTACCCTTCTCTGCTTGCCTTATTTGATCCCTTATTGCGCAATTTGTTCTCGTGCAATTTCGAATTAACAGACTCGTAATAAACGATAAAAAAAAGCTGGTTAATATTGCAGAAATCCTGACAATACCTCAAAATTTCTACAAAATTCTATAAAATCTATAAAAGAAGAGAAACAGCTTTATAAAAAAAAAAAGTGTCAAATCCTTAGAAATCCCTCTGCGCAATATTCAAATTAATAAAATCGAAAAATCGAAAAGTTCCTCGAGCGAGGCATTAACCCAGTCCCGGACGTATACCGTCTTAACGGAGAGGATTAACCTCTCTTGCTTGAAACGAGCGGCGACGCCACTGGGCCCGCGTCACGTGGGGCGCGCCATCGTTGGCCTGGCTCGCGCCGATTGGCGGACAGCGAAGCGGAGCGGTGGTGGGGGGCCGAGCGCAAGCGGCGCGGGACGAAGAGCCGCGAACTCTGGGGAAAGAGAAGATTCCCCAGAGAAGCGAACGGGGAAAGCTGTATCGATCGTCGAGTCTGTAGGCCGTCTGCCTCTGAACGAGATCATAATACACCAAGTGGCCGAGAAAGGTGGAGGAGGGGAGGGGGGGATGGCCACACGAGCACCGATACACGGGCAATGGCAGAAGGGATGAACACACCGTTCATTCGGTGTGTGGAGAGAGTTGAAGGACGATCTCGTGGCGCCTATTTAGCGACTCGTTATCCTCCCCCCGCCATTGCCATCTTCGATGGCAAGTCACGCTTATCCATCTAATTGGAAGAGCCCCTCCTCTCTCCCAAAAACTTTTCCTAATGCTATTCTTGCTGGAAAGGTCAGCACACCTTTCCATTTCAATCGATAAATTAATTTTTAACGTATGAAGATATGTTTCGTCTCTGATTATTGCGATTTTCTAAAGTTTATTAGTAATTTTATTCGCCTTTATTCTATCCTATCTTTTTTATTGCCACTAGTTTATTGTCCAGTTGGATGGTTGATTGAAATTTCTTTTTGGCTTTGGTTAAATTTATTATTTATATTATATGTTTCCTTTTTACTCGTTGAAAAGTTTTCAGAGTGAAGAAAAATTTCACAAGAGGAATTTTTATCGTTCTCTATTTTCATCACCTGGCATTGACAGTGGCGAAACGGAAGATAAGATATTGGGGAAAGGTCACGAACTGTGATCGATCGTATATTTTTAAATGCTTTCGTATCTCTCGAAAAACCGACGTAAATACATTTACGTCAGATGGCCGTTGCACGGTCTTCGCGGTCGTCTGAATTGTTCAATAAACCGTGAATCATATATATATATATATATATGTGTGTGTGTGTGTATGCATATACTCTTTACTCGTGGCTTGTTTAGGAATGATCACTTGACATAGTAGCGTGGAATGACGTCAGGTGGAATTAAGCCGTCTCGTTTTCGTATTTGAAAAATTTTGCCACAAAATTTGTTTTTCGAAGATTATTTTTCGCAACCGAAGGAGAATCATCATCAATTATTTCCAGTCGCTTATGGTATATAACCATATTTATAGATCGCATAAATATTTATTATTACGCTTTATGATTGTAATTTTCGAGAAACGAGCGAGAGGATTGAACGTACACGGACTATTTGCACGTAATTTCGAATTAATTAAGACGATCAACATTTGAAAATGCTGTGCAACTATTTTATTATAATTTGAAAGCGTTGCGTTTCAAAAACCAATTAACATATTTTCATACCAATTATTATTCCTATATATTTTAAATTTCCCCAAAGTTTAATATTTCTCGTACACAACAAATATCGATATAATATAATCGAAAAATATTTTTCGAAACTCGATGGAGGAAAGTATTTATTAAAAAAAAAAAAAAAAGAAAAAATTAATTTCAAGTCGTTTGCATTTCCAAATTTTATTAGAAATTGAATTGCGGTCGTTTAACAGGATGACGAGGTCTCGTCGGTTGTTCGAGGTTTTACGAGAACGTTCGCTCTTCGCCGCGTGTTATCGACCAGTCCAGATAAGAGCAGCCGCCTTTGATAAGGTGTCAATGTCACGGCTCTGCGAATTTATCAGACCGTTCACTCCACGATTCCGTTCCACGTTTGTTTCGTTTTGTGGTTGGAAACGAGCGTCGAAACTCGGTTAATTAACAATTTACTTACACGCGACTATTTCTCCTATTTCGCGTCGAATCTCGAATCTCGTTTTCGATTGAACGATTCAGACAAATCGATTTATTAAAATATATTTTTTTCACAACTTTACATTTATACAAATACATTTTGGCAAGTGTTTCTCGAAGAATAAAGCAGAGGAGAAAACACTTGATTCCGTGGTATTGATAAGATTCGTGGGCGAATATACATAACACAAGGCGATGATAAGAACGAGACGGAACGTTTGAAATGAAGACGACAGGTCGATGGCTTCGTACACGTGGATTTAATCCTGTTTACTTATTTACCAAACCTTAATAACCGAGGAAACTTGAGAAATCCTTCTGACTAAATGCACACGGATGCTCTCGTTCGAACAGGGTCGTTGTTCTTTAAATTATCGAAACTTTGTCTCTCTCTCTCTCTCTCTCTCTCTCTCCAGAGAAATAACTCCTCTAAAAATAACGGTTGCCGACAAAACTCTTCGAGCAACAAATCTCAAAGAGAACCCCCTTTCGAAAAGCCCTCCCTTCTGCGCGGCGTCGAACATCCTCGCAGGGGCTTCGTTCGTTTCCTAAACCTAATTTATCTCTCCATCCTTGCGTAACCACCGATACACACATACTTACATACATACATATCGCATCGAACCATTTCGTAACACGTTTCAAAAACTTTCCGAAATCGGTCGCCACCTCTCCAAAATCAAAATCCATCCATTCCAATCCTTGTCCATATCCAGGGACGAATCAAAAAATTCCTCCAGCATCCTTCTCAAGGAAGAAGAGGAGCAGCAGCAGCAGTTTAATCGAAACGAGGAGCGAGAGCCACAAGAGTCGAGAGCTCGAGTCGAAAGTTGTCCAGGTCATCGCTCATGATCGGGCTCATTGACCGGCGAGGAGGGAGGAGGGGAGGGGTGTCCGGAGGTTGGCCGAAACCCGGCGACCCAGCACCAAGGTGTAGCTCCGTGGCAACCATGACATTGACCCTGGCATTGATCTCTGGCGACACCACACGCACACACAGACACACACACACGCACACAGAGGTGGAGGAAGAGGGAGCGAGGCGGTGCCGCGTGCGTACGCAGTTGCGGTCCCGTTTCAAGCGGAGGCCCGCCGCCGC
>NW_006263371.1:557559-560426 GCF_000469605.1 Apis dorsata
GGTCGCAGACACAGACGCCCCTTCCTTCTCTCCGTGCGTTCCACGATTTCCCTCCGCTGCCCTCCGTGCAAGACCGCGCCCTCCCGCCTTCCAAAGCGCCCTCTGCCGAGCCCCGCCGATTCCCCGCCATTCAGTTTGGCGGCTCTTCCTTATCGCCCGCAACGCCCCCCTCCACCTCCGCCATCCGCCGACTTTTCCGACTCCGCGCTTTTCACCTTGTTTCGAAAACTACGAGATTCGCTCGTAGGGACTTAATTCGAGGATTAATTTCCGAGGCTCGTTTCGTCGATTTGATTTTGGAGGTGGAACGAGAATTGGGGAGATTTAATAGTCGAGGTTACGAATAAAGTTGCTTCGATAATTATTATCGCTCGAAAAAAAGTAATAATAATCGCGAATAACGGCAAATTGAGATTGCACGAAAAGTATGGTTATGGATTACAATAGTTATCTTGCCAAGTTATTCAAAGTATTAACCTTATTCGAAACTATGGAATGGATCTCGTTACTCGTTTTCATGGTCGTTTTAACGGAATTTATATCTATTATTTATATCTATTAAATCTCTGATCAAATATATTTCAACCGAGTTTCTTACAAACGAACGAATCTCGTAAACACGTGGAACAGGTTATTGCACGTACTGCGATGAAAAATGAGTCTGGATGATTGAATCCAGTTGTTTGAACCTGAGAGATGAAAATAGTAGTACGCTGTTGTATTGTGTTTTGTGTATTGAATCTCAGGTCGGAATTGAATTATCGATCGATTCGTATTCTTGGGGGAGATCGTTACTGGACGAGAAATATACTCGTGGAAATAACGCATCGACGCGAGCAGTGACGCGTATTTTTAGGGCGGGCCGCGTCTTTCACGCGAATTATTCGTGTTATTTGTGTCCCGCTTGCGCAGAACGCGTTCGAGGACTGTTCGCGAAAACGTTCCAGCGCGATAGCAGCTCTTCTCTTCTAGTCGCTCTTTATCGTCCAGCTTCGTTCCTCCTCTCCTCGCCCCGCCTCTTTGTCGCTCCACGCCTTTTCCTTCTCCTTGTTCTTTTTCTTTTTTCCTTTTTTTCTTTTTCTTTTTGCGTCGAGCGACACGTCTCTGCCGCTCGCATAGCTGGGACACTTTGCATCGCGAGCAATATTTTATGCGATCTTATCGCTCTTGCTTTGAGTCGCATATTTTTTTTTTTTTTTTATATTCAATAATACTTTGGAGAAATTATATTGAATATCAATGGTTTTTTTTTTTTTTTGTATTAATTCGAGGATAATTTAAAGGAGTTTTGTGTAAATATGGATCGTTTCTAACGTAATCTATAATTTATTTGTGCGTAGCATCGAGCTAATCCCTTTGGGTTTGTATCGTTATTCAGCTTGCGAAATTTGATCGCTGTGGCAGCGTGTGACACACTTCGACGAACTATTGCGAACAGCGTTTGTAAACAGAGTTGGTCCGTTCACTAGTTAAAAAATAAGATTACTTTAAGTAATTACTTTGTTGAAATGAATAACATTTATTCGTAGCTTCGATTATTAAATTTTCTCCATTAGTGATTATATTACATTCTATATACTATTATGCAAAAATTTAACGCTCCACAAATGTGCATACTATATATACTATATATTCTACATATAATATATTACATTACACGTTGGACGTTGAAAAAGTGACAATCAATTGCAATTATTATTTAACAAATTAAATTATTAAAGTAATTTTATTCGTAATTTCAATTATTAAATTTCCATCACTATATGTATATTACATTTTATTTACAATCGTGTAAAAATTTAACGCTCCATAAATATATATACATATACTATATACTCTACATATAACATATTATGAAAAAGTTTGACAATTGTAATTATTATCAACAAATTAAATTATCGAAATAACTTTATTCGTAATTTCAATTATTAAATTTCCATCACTGATATATTCTACATATAATATATTATGAAAAAGTGACAATCAATTGCAATTATTATTTAACAAATTAAATTATTAAAGTAATTTTATTCGTAATTTCAATTATTAAATTTCCATCACTGATACATGTATATTACATTTTATATACAATCGTAAAAATTTAATGCTCCACAAATATATATACATATAATATATATTCTACATATAACATATTATGAAAAAGTGACAATTGCAATTATTACAACAAATTAAATTATCAAAGCAACTTTATTTCTAATTTCGATTATTAAATTTTCCCCATCACGTATACCACATTCTATATACAATCTATATATTATATATATAATTATATTATACGTTGAGAAAGTGGCAATCAATTGCAATTGTTATTACTCAACAAATTAAATTATCGAAGTAACTTTATTCCTAACTTCGGTTATTAAATTTTCCCCATCGTAAACAAGTCCACACCACCCATTACTTTAAAACGCATAGTCGCAATCGCTTCTTCTTTTTTCCTTTTCTAAACAACGAACATCGGTTGATCGATAATCTTAAGAAACCACCAGCGCGACATGCACCCTTCACCGTAGCCCCGTTAGTTGAACTTGGTCGCGGGGCCAGCCTTGCTCGCGTCCTTCTTCTTGCTCGGTCGGCGCGCTTTTATTCTCGCGGCCGGGTTTATTCTCGAGGCGGGGTCGTTGGATCGGTCGAAGGACGAAGCGAGCAGCGCCCGAGGAACCAGACCTCTTTCCGATGATTTATGTAAACAAGGTTGAGAACCTCGCGGGAGGTCCGACGCGTGGGATGCCACGACGATGCTTTCGAACATTGGTCGGGCTAACAACCCCGACCCTGGTCCACGCACGATCTCCACACCCCTCCACCTCCCCTACGCCTACACCTGCCAATCGTAGTCCCCTTCT
>NW_006263371.1:560542-565420 GCF_000469605.1 Apis dorsata
AAAGGGCGGATTCTCTGCCGCGGCTCGGCAGGAGGGTAGTTTACGTAGAGTCATTAAAGGATTAGGAGGATATTCGAAGCGAAATTGTAATTATGGGTGGCTGCTTTTGAGAGAGAAATCGATTTTTTTTTTTTTTAATTCTCAAATTCTTTTTCCAGTTTATTATAAATTAATAATATTATTTAATATTAATATAAATATAATTATATAAATTAATAAAGTTAATTTGACTCCATATATTCAAATTTTAAAATAGAACCGAATATCGAATACGATCGAATTTTGATAAAAAAAATTCATTCCGTTCATCATCGCGAACCAGTGGCGTACTTACCTTTCACAATTCAATTTCCAAGCGTTAAAAAACAGTCTGTACGAAGCCGGCCGAGTGCACTTCACCCAATTAACGATGGGGGGAGAGGAGGAGGAGGACAGGAGGGGGGAGCAATTTAAAGATCCAACCGCTCTTCTCTCGGTCACGCTCTCGGTTTCATCGCCTGTGTGTTTATCCTTGGCGCAAATGGCGATGGGCGCGGCGGTGAAGCGCGCGATGAAACACGATAGCTCGGTTTCTATTCGAGCTTCCCCGAACCGTGCGCGCGCCTGTCATCCTCCTAATTATCCGACGTACACACGCAAGCGAACGGCCAGCGGCCAGAACTCGTGGCCATCGTCGGCCGTCTCGTTTTACGACGTAGTTTTTTCCAATTGTAACTTGAAACGTACACAATTCCGTTCCACCGTTTGTCCGTTAAACAATTTCACTCGATCTTTTCTTTCCTTCCTTCCTTCCTTCCTTCCACTCGCTCTCTTCGAGGCCGGCTATTGGCTGAGCCGAAGCTCGTTCCGGCTTCTGGGAAAACAGAACGTTGTTACGTTTGCCTGCTACGAGGTCAGAGCATCGCCGATGTAAATAATCCTCTCTACGCTGTTGCGCAACGAACGGTCGTCGATCGAACGATCGAACGTTGTTGCGAGGATTCGTCGATGAGAATCCTATGCTGGGTTTGCTTGGATATGGATATTTGACGAGCGATTGATAGCGGCGCTCGAGAGGGAATGTTGGAATGTGTTTGCAAGCTTTTTCTCGTCGAGAAAAAAATGTTTCCCTCCTTTCTTTTTTTTAATTATACGCGGTTTATGATATATCGTATTATGAGAAACTATTCATTTTATGTAATTCTTTTGATAATTCGTCTTAAAGATACGTATACTTTTGTTAAAATAAGAATTGTTTGATTAGGTTGATTATTTTTGTAGTGTAATAAATAATAATTTCGACTCTATCTTAAATATACTTCCATAAAAAATGTACTTTTGTTAAAATCAGAATTCTTTAATTAGATGAATATTTTTTTTAATATAGCAGATAATAATTTCGACTTCATCTTAAAATCAAAATTGTTTAGTTAAACGGATTTTTTTATAGCATACTAAATAATAATTAATTCAAAAGACTTCATCTTAAAGATATTTCGATGAAAAATGCGCACTTTTGTTAAAATCAGAATTTTTCTCCGACTATAATATAATCAACCACAGATCGTAAAGATCCTTTCACCCGGATTCCTGTCTCCCGGATTTTCCAAACCGTACATCTCCAACTAGCTGCTCCTCCAACTGCGATCCAGAAGCAGCCCGAGCTTTTCCATCTCGAAACGAAAAATATTTCGCGGCGAGAGAGAGAAAGAAAGGAGAATCGTGTGTGCATAAACGGTGGAAGGAAACTTGGCTCGTTCCTGTCCGTACATCTCCTGGTATCAATGGAGTTTTTGCGCGTCTGTTGTCATAGAAACGGGTGTGCCTACCCTGGTTCGAGCGACTCGAACCATCCACCCCCAAATACCAACCTTCGAAAGGGGAGATCCTCGTGCACCGGCGCGCGCCTTGTGCATCCTTCTCTCATGTTCGTTTTCGATCTCGCGTATGTTCGAGTCGCGGGAACCTGTTAGATGACGCTGTCCGACGTTGTATCAGTCGCGATGACGTTTCGAAAAATACCGGTGCGTGGTAGTTGGCGCTCGTTGCCCATTCCAACGTAATCTATGGCTCGCGCTCTTCCTTGCTCGCCTCGATCAGGCTTTATTATGGTCGGAGGTCTATGGTTGCTCGGCGGTTTCGTTGACGTTGATTTAAGGTCGAAGCAAGAATATACATATAGATGTATATATATATATGTATTATCTGGAATACGTGAGAGCAAATGTAAAATGTTAAGTCGATTCGAGACGAGTTCTTGGTAAAATATTACATCTC
This sequence comes from Apis dorsata, assembly GCF_000469605.1. Taxonomy (NCBI): domain Eukaryota; kingdom Metazoa; phylum Arthropoda; class Insecta; order Hymenoptera; family Apidae; genus Apis; species Apis dorsata. The sequence goes on from NW_006263371.1 coordinate 562,799, forward strand.
TTATCCATGGTTGCGTTCGAGAATGTATTCCTGTCCCGAAACAAACGATTCAGTTTCTCGAAAATCGTGTAGTTGTCACTCGAGACAATTTTTGGATTTTTCTCTCTATGCTATCGTTCACGAATGCGAGCAAACAATTGATTTTGAGATATAACGTTTTAAAAAAAAACTAAAAACTTTCGAGAATCTAATCTAAAAATAAAATCGGGTAAATTTTTGAATATATTTACATTCATCGATATAAAATATACGAGTAGCAGAAAATTCTATAGAAGGCTCTTTAAAGGCTTCTTCGTTCTTTGATTACGTTAAAAATATATTTGAAATTTTCGCGACGAGGCTGGTGAAGAGGATCTCGCGTCGTCGAGGTGTCATCGCCCGGCACAATGATCATTTTCGAAACCAGACAGCGATAATGATGTTTGCGCGCGAGTTGGACGACGTGCGAAGTGTGGCGATGGTGGCTCGATAGTGGAGTGTACGACATCGATAGTCAGGCGTCCTTGTTCTTATATAGATCGAAGCAGATCGTTGCAACGGTCTCTATTTTTCTAGGTGGCGCTCTTCTCGAGTTCCTCCTTGTTAATTCCAGAAGAAAAAAAGATTCGTACCTCGAACAATGAATAACAACGTTTCTAGAAAAGGACTCTTGTGGATCCTTTCGTTCGATTGGTTTGAGAAAGAGTATTCACGTTTCGTTTTAAAAATAAAAACTTTTGTCTATGTGAAATTAATTATACGTTTATAAATTATATTTACTAAAAAAAAAAAAAAAAATAATACTAATTCTTGATTGAGAAATTATTGTTGAATGAGTTTCTAGTGATCTTAATTTTATTGTCGTTAATCCTAATATGAACAACAGATGAAGTAGCAATAATAATGTTATAACCTCAAAATTAAAACATCAAATACATTAATAATAAACCAAAAAAAGTTATTGATACATGTTTAAACAATATTTTATAAGTCGTTATTAATTGTAATAATTCATATCTAATTTCAATATAATGCTAAAATGTTAAAATTATTGATAAAACTATTAGCTTCAAATCATCCCTAAGACAGCAATCATCTATAAGATGATTTCAATAGTTTTTTGAAAAAATATGGATTAATAGGAAAATATATTATAAGAAATAAAGGCCAGAATGAATTGAGAGTCATGTCGTGTGTGAATAATCCAAAAATCCAAGTTTTTTTCCTCTCGAAAAATATCCTCTTGAAAAATAATCTTTTCTATTGACCAATTTTTGTATACTTCGAATAAAATTTCATTCTCCTCCCCTCCCCCAAAAAAAGAGGAATTTTTCAATCGAAATAGAAAATTGGCGGTTTTTGTTTAGAACGGACCTTCGAGTTTATTTTTTTGGAGAGATGAGATGAAGTCAAAATGATAACGATTTCGACGCAAGTGTCGAAATTAATGAGGTCCAAATATAGTTTATAACTTTAGATTTTGCTTCCCCTACATATTTACGACGGATAATGAATGACATTTGCATATTTATGAGCACGGTAGAAGAAAACACGCTCATCTTCATCACGATGAAGTTATCAACTCGTACAATAGATTACTGTACAATTAGCGAACCCCCAATGCAATTCTGTAAAAAAATTCTGTAAAAATGTATCGTTAAGGGCACGCAGAGCGATCGCACGCAATTTCATCATCCTCGGCTAATAAACTCGTCGATGAGACAATCCTTAACGTCTTCTTCTTCCTCTTCTTCCCCAATCATCTTTGACACACACACACACACACACATATATATCTCACCGCTTGTCTCTCTACGTTAATGGCTACTTTTTGCATTCCCAACCTCTTTTTCCCCGACTGCACTTTTTTCCCTCCGATCTTCCTCCACCTTTGGAAACCTCTCCCTCGATCGTTTCCCCTCCCCTGCCATTCGCTCCGTTCTCGTTTTTTTTAGCAACCAGCGATGTTTTGCAGTCGGGTCGTTATCGCTCTCGAGCAATTTCCTGCGCCCTTCTCCGAGAAGTTCACGGCTTCCTCCGAGGTAATCATTCGACGAACTCACTCGTGACTTTCTTCCCCGACTTTCCCTTTTATTCACCCTTTTGTTCCCTCTGCTTACTTCCTTTCGTTCCTCGCATTCTTCTTGCCGATTATTAATCAGATCTCGTTCGTTCCTTGCTTGTTTGTATGGTTTGGGACATTCGAAAGAATCGAGAGGGAATAAATATCTCAATGAAGCCAGAAGGGATTAGAAATTTTTAATTAGCACTTGGCAGTTTTTGAAAAATTTTCTACGAAATCTCACGAAACTTGTTAATACATCATTGTTATCGATCGAGATGAAATATTCAGGATATTTATTATTAAGATTAGACTTTTAAAATTTTTCTAAAATCCTTAAAGTTTTTTAAAATATATACATATATATATGTAACCTAACCTAAGTTATATGTACATATAGTATATATTTATAGGGAAGTTGAGTCAAATTTCTCGAATACCAGAAAAAAAATTATGTATATCTAACTTAACCTAACATAACCTATATATACATATATATATGTACCAGAATACCAGAGGAAAAATTATATATATCTAACCTAACCTAACCTAACCTATATATACATATATATATGTACCAG
>NW_006263371.1:566093-567831 GCF_000469605.1 Apis dorsata
AAAAAATTATATATATCTAACTTAACTTAACTTAACCTATATATACATATATATATGTACCAGAATACCAGAAGAAAAATTATATATATCTAACTTAACCTAACCTAACCTATATATACATATATATATGTACCAGAATACCTGAAGAAAAATTATATATATCTAACTTAACGTAACTTAACCTATATATACATATATATATGTACCAGAATACCAGAAGAAAAATTATATATATCTAACTTAACCTAACCTAACCTATATATACATATATATACATACATATATATATATATGTAATAGAATACCAGAGGAAAAATTATATATATTTAACCTAACTTAACCTAACCTATATGTACATATATATATATATATATATATGTATAGGGAAGTTGAATCGAATTTCTCGAATACCGGGGGAAAAATTCTCTCTCGACGGTTTGAGGAAAGTTTGAGTAAATACTACGAGACGATTGTGGTTGGAACAGCTGCTGTATACTTGACTTTCGTTTCGCGGGTATTTTTAGTACGACCGATTTCCGCGAATGGCGTGCATCACCTGGCGCGTATTTTCGCGCGCGGTGACATTGCGTCGTTTTTAGCACGAGGACGTTATACTCTGACCACTCTATCCTCCCCTTATCCCCGTTTCGAATAGCTGGTATCCCCCGTTGACACCATTCAATGATCCCGCCAAATTCGAATTCCAATCCAATTATATATTTTTCCCTCCTCCACGTGGCTCGGGCCCCGACTTTAATTTTAGCGGCGACGAGCATCACGAGAACGTGATCTCGGCAAAAAGGCATTTGATTTGGATAGAAGATGAAAGGGATTACACGTGCTTCTTCTTCGAAATAATTCCTGACTCCTTCTCTCGCGAATCGAATATCGTAAACAAATCGTAAACGCTGATAAAAATTCGAAAAAAGTGCCAAACTCGAACCTTCGTTTCGAAGTAACGAACCGTTCATCGGGATCTCGATGAAAATTTCTTACCTCGTTCACCCAAGAATCCCAAACCCAACCAACGGCGAAGGTGGTCGAATGGTGGCTCGTCCAACGAAATCCCATGAAAAAGGGAAAAAGAGCCAGCCAGCAAGTACCCGCATCATCGATTCCCCAAGTTGACCTTTAATCAACCGGTACGTTGGCCCCAACCCCCCTCGTACGATCATCGAGCGAAATTGTTATGTTGTCGCGGGAGAAAAAAATCTTTCCGCGTGCTGTAGCTTTTGACTCGAAATTATCAGCAGAGAGAGAGAGAGAGAGAGAGAGAGAGATGGCCGATCTATTCCACATTTTTCTTTTTTTTTCTTTAGGTCGCGCGAACATGGCCCTAATTACACCATGATTCAACAACCTCTTCGTTTTTTTTTTCAACGTAGCTAACCAGTCTGTTATTACAGAGATAGCGTTATTTTCTAGGAGATTGAATTTCTATTGTTAACCTCGTAAAAGGGACTCGATCGCGGTGGAAAAACGATGATTCGCGCGCTGTGTAATCATCGGTTTATCCCGGGTAATGGAATAATTGGCAGCGGGACGTTTTTTATTTTCAAAAGGAATTCCGAAAAGGATGGAGGAATTGGAAATTTCACGAAGTCGTGGAGCAATTTTCAAACATGTTGAAAAGGAAAATTTCTCGATTCGAATCGTGTTCCTGGTATAGTAAAAAAAAAAANNNNATCACTAGAATAATATTCGAGAAATTTGAACCGAACGGGTTGGCAGTCGTGAA
>NW_006263371.1:567890-571304 GCF_000469605.1 Apis dorsata
GAAAACTTTTTAGCATTTGATTAAGTCATTTGATTATTTTTAATTGCAAACGTGAAGAAAATTCCCTAGTAAACTAAAGCATCTCGGATTATTTTATTTTTTAATTGCCTTCTCAATTTTGAGGAAAAAAATTTCTTCGACTCTGTGAAGAGTTGTTCGAGATTTAAGATTTTTTTTAATAGGGAATTTCGATTGTTTGCGCTCGTTCGCCGCAATCGGGTCACGTTGCGACGATTTAACAAGATCTCGAGCCGTTTTAAGGCGTACCAATAGAGAGGATTTATAAAACACGCCCACGATCACGCTCGTGGTCTCTGTTTACGCCGGTGCAATGTCTCAACAAGGTCACGCATGATCGTTCGCTTGTAAATGCTTTCAACGTGCCCACCTACAGATGTTCGTTACGGCACAGATGAATAACATATTGCCCGAATAGATTCGCTCGACACTCGATATAGATACAGATTTAACGCTCTTAATATACCCATTGATGATGATTATAATTATCCAATTTCCATATATGCACGCTAAATATCAAGCTCATGAACTATGTTAACGATAATCTTACTAAATATCGGATGCTGCATATTCATGAGTAAATACGTTCCAAAAATATGCTACAAAGTATAATTACACTCATCGAAAGATTTCACGAATACATACGTGATCACATTCACGTTCAATTTTCACTCACCCGATCCCTTCTTTTCTCACACGAAACAATAGCAACAATGTAGAATCAAACTCTCTCCGAGAAAAAATTTCAATTGAAGAAAGGCAATCTAATTTCACCGATAATTCCTACTATATATAATACGCCGAACCGTCCCACCTCTACATAACCATCTATCGCTGGTAAGACGAAGAAAAGCGATGTTGTCACGAACGCGTCGTTTCGTTCCCGTTCTCCTGTTCCTCCTGTTTCCAAACGATGTACACATAACGTATAAACACGCTCGCTGTAGTGCGCACCGTAGTAGCGCATCAACCGCCATAGAGTAGTGCAGGTAATGGCCGAGCAGCAGCGCGGTGCTTTGCCTCGCGGTGCTGTATCGTAAAGTGGGAGCAAGAGCGGCAGGGTTCAAGAACACGCAACGCTCACCGCTCCTTGATCAATACCAGCGGGGTATTCTAGCAGCGGGTTTGGAACGCGCGGTTCCATGCACACGCACGCTCGGCGCCTCTGTGTGAAACCGCGGACCCGCTCCCTGCGTGCACCAACCGGCCACCTTAACCTTAACGCCGATTAATTCACGAGAATCACGTGGAGTGGAGAACTGCTGCTCAACAGTCGCTTTCTTTCAATATCCTACCGAGAATGTTAGCTACGTAGTACTACGTTGGCACAGCGTCGAGCGATCTCTTGGAATAGGGGGAAGGGGGGATCTCGTAGATCATGAATCCTAACCTCTTATGTTTATGTTTCCTACTCGTTATTACGCGTTGAGGCGAAGCATTTGTTACGTCGAAGGATCATGATTGATGTAAAGTGGTGTGTCGATCGTGTATAATAAATTAAGGTATCAGTGGGAGGAGGAAGAGATGCGATCGAAATCGGTGAATTCGAGAAAAGTATCGCGTGAATTTATTCGCGGTATTTGTTAATCGCATTCCTCGGAATTCGTTTCAAAATTTCTTTCTACGTGGGAATACGCATGAAACGAATATGCATACAATATTTTACGTTACTGATTAACGATCGCTCGTTACGAATTTTGTATCAAATTACACGGATTTATTTATCCTAGTGATTAATGACTCGATAACGATGCGAAACAATGTCCACAACTCGGGACTCTAATTTAGATGGATGATAAAAATTTGCAAATACGTATCGAGTCTGGCAAAAGTGAATACGATATTTTGAAACGATATCAAAAATATTATGTTTATAACCTCTCGCGCGAAATTATCCCTATATAATGTTTATAACCTGAAATATTTTTCCCTATTCGAGGCCTCGCTTTTCATGTGAGGTGAAGAAGGACGAGAAGAGAATGGACTAGTCTCGGTCTCAGAGGTAGGACGACGGAACTCTTTGCAATGCAAATGATACATTTAAATCCTTTTTAATCCGCGAAATAAAAAAAGGAGAGGGCCGAGCAGATCGTAGCTCGCTGATTGCGCCATGTTCCCGCCAATGGGAAGGCTTGCAGAGACTGCCGCCAGTTCGCGTGCAGTTTGGCAAAAGAGAAACCGGAATAACGTATCGTTGTGGCGTAGAATTCTAAGCAGCTTGCTGCTGTTCCAGCCAGTGTATAACGTGTATACGTACGTACATACACATCGAAACAGGTTCCTTTTCGCAAATTTCGACCGTTCTCAGTACCGTCTTTCAACTCTTTGAATTCTTTGGACTCTATTGGTATAGTATACATATGTATACAGTTCGATTTAATTTTTTAAACGTTTTTTTTCTCTTTTCTTTTCAATTTCATTTCATTTTTGTGTTAACGTTTAAAAATATCTTTCCTATTATATTTTTGAATTGTTTCGAGGATTAAAATTTATAGAACTTTTTATAAATTGTTTTGGGATTCGTTCATCGATAGAAATTTTCTGAAGAATATCACTTTTCGAAAAGTTAGCTGTTGAAAGAATTAATTTTATCTCCTTCTTTATCTAACTGTGTAGCTGTGTACAATTTATCTCTGTCTTTCCTTCCTATTCGGAAATCCAGTAGTTTATAGAAACAACAATGATTGAATCGATCCATTACATTAATTGACGTACACGCCAATTTTGTATATTCCTTTTTTTATACTCGTTTGTTTAAATCGGTTTCAACGATGTTACAATGGAAATTTGAAAGCCGGATTAAAAAAATTCAATTCGCATTTTATAAATTGATTTGACGATTTTTCCTTTTCTTAATAAAGGAATGAAACAAAATATATTTCGAAAAATCCGATCAGTTTCAGATATTGATCAATTTTTTAATAACATCGATTCATCCGTACTAGGATGAAACTCTTTCCAATATTTCTCTAATTTGTCTAAATTAATCGTTAACAAAAATAATAAAAAATAATATTTAATCTACGTTTAATTATTAATTCCAAAAAAACACCAAATGAACATCTTCCTAAAATATTTAACTTGAACATCGAACAACCTGTATCAAAATATAAAACTTAAAATATATACTTTGATAACATCGAGAAAATCTTACTACCAAATCCATCCAAAATCTTGAATCCAGAATCGAAAGATCCTCGAAATCCCTTCCCTCTCCCCTCCAAAAAAAGAAAAAGAAAAATTCCCAGAAAACAGTTGTTACGGTCACGGTTGACTGTTCAGGGAGAGGGCAACACGACCACGTTTACCCTAATCTGAACCGTGCAAATTCGCCGCGAATAACTCACGCTCCTAAACTCGTATCGCTGACAGAGGTGGGTAAACCCGAATGGGGGG
>NW_006263371.1:571899-573127 GCF_000469605.1 Apis dorsata
CCTCTATGTGTCTTGCCCATCTCTCGGTATCCTTCGATGTCTCTTTCTCGTTCGTACACGTCGTTCCATCCTGACCGAAATTATAAATAAGCCACGCTTGTCTCGCGTTCGGTGCACGCGCCCCCCCTCCCCCTCCACTCACCCGATCGAAAATCGGGGAAAGAGGCGAAACGCGACACGGTGGCCTATCCCATATCGCGAAAAATACACCGTTGCGGTCGACCCTGTTGCGTAAATGGGCTCACCTTATGGGCTTCGAGATTCTTATTTAAAGGAGATCCTCTTTTCTTTTCTTTTTTTTTTTCTTTTCTTTTTGGATAAAACCACTCGATTCTGTGGTTTCGATTCGTTAAAAATTGTTTCGTCGTTGTGAGCGATGATATATATATATATATATATATTGGAAATTTTTTTAATCGCGTTCTATTTCATAAAATCGAGTCGAACGATATTTTCTCGTGGAAGGAGGAGATTGAATTTAAAAATTTGTGGGTTTTTCCCATAATCGAATCTCGATTTTGTAAATTAATATATCTAAATTAATCTAATAATAAAAATATTGTGAAGTAAACAAAGAAGGAAATAAAAATAATGCTTTCATCATTCGAGCAATAATTTCTTTGTCTATAAAAAACTGTGGCAGTTTTCACGATTTTTTCAGCTCAATTTTCTCCGGAAACGGAACTTCGGGAACGAAGAAAAATCATTAGACATTATTTATTCAATTTTTCCTACGCAGAAGTCTCGTTCTCACGCGTCAGAAACGATTAATTCTCTTGATTCCTCGAATGCGAGTATGCTTTTACGGTGTATTAATTTCACAATTAAAGGAAGGTATAATCGTGGGTATAATTTTATTTCCGCGAAACAACATGGGACAAGTGAGAATAGCTGTAAATTCTTACTATAAAAATCCGCGAATCGTGCAACGAGTTAAGCGTAGAAGCAGGTTCGAGGTGTTCGCAAACGTCCCATAAATTTCACTTTCTTTCCTTAACAGCGCAATTTCTCTGGTGGCATTACCGTTCCTCACTCTCGAAGAATGGGAAAATTATGTAAATGCCAGCGTCCTCGCCAAACAGTCTGCCAGTTTGTTCGTCTATTTCTTGTTTTCAATTCGTCCCGGCACGCGGCGGCCGCTCGCGATGTCGCTTGAAAAATTAAAACAAAATCGCACTCTCCTCTCTCTCTCTCTCTCTCTCTCTCTCTCTCTCTCTCTCTCTCTCTC
>NW_006263371.1:573281-575995 GCF_000469605.1 Apis dorsata
TTTTACGAACTTTCTCAAGCCTGTCCATTGGCGTCAATCCTACGATGTCGAAGACTTATCGAATATATATATATACGTACAAGTAATTTTGGGTTGTTGAAGATCAGAACCACGAAAGATTTTTAAAATTTTTGCAAAAATTGCAAATTGTATTCCATTTATTCCGATCGTATGACAGTTTAATAATACTTAATTCCATTGCTATCATTTGTTAGAATAACATACACGATTTCAGAGAATGTAAATTGAAAATTCCAAGTAATAGGTTAATTGTTGTAATTAACAATTCAAGTGATTCTGTATGATAAATGGAAAAACTTCGAGTCGCTTTTCTTCAACGATATGATTTATAAGTGATGAAAAATTATTATAGCAATAATTGATTCTTGATTTTTCTTTTTTTTTTCTTTCCTTCTAGGATTTCTTCATGAAGTTTACATGGTCATCGACATTCCATTTTAAGTAACGACGATATTTCGCAACGTATGCGGAATATTCGAAAAGCGTGGCACGCCACGTGCCACTGATTTTTCTCGCTTCTACGCACACGATTCCTCGTGATCGAGGCAGTTAACCTTTTAAGTAGAACTGTTCAGAGATCTGATTCGCCACGGTACACGTGTAGTCTATCAACTCGTGACAAGAAAGCGTCCTCTCTCGAGCGAAACGATTGCGAAACAATTAATACAATTTCGAACTCGAAAAACTCTTTCTCGCTTTCAAATTTTCTCTTGAGACAGGGAGAGAGAGAGAGAGAGAGAGAGAGAATTCGTTACGGATTCTTTCTTTCTGTTAAATATAATTTTTACAATTAGAAATATTTTCTTTATTTTTTTTTTTTTTCTTTTTACGGGGCACAAGAGTGAAGAAGAGGCAACGTGGATTAGAGAAGGGAGCAAGGTGTGTTGTCGAGAGCACAGATGCTTCGAAAAAGAATATCTAGTTTAATCCCTAAGGGTTTAAAGTTGGCCTATTACGTGACCTTGGATACACGTGGCCTGCTATGCACCTGTTCACGAAAAAACGAAACTTGACCTTGGCAAAGTTAATCCACCGGTTGTTTCCCTTCCAATTATCCTTATTCGCTTGTGCACCTCTTCCAGGAAGCGATAACCCTATTGCAGTGTATTGCATAAGATCGCAACGCTTAAACGTAATATTATTCTTACACGTTAGAATTTAAATTTGGCGCCATTCACGCTAGATTATTATATATACCTAACCTTTACATTTTTAACATTTCTATAATTACTACGTTGTTTCTCGAATTTTTTCTCGAATTTTCGTCGACGCAAAGAATAAGAAAATTCATTATATTATATTATATAATTAGGTTGATTAATTATAGTTTGTATATAGTTGCAACTTTAGCAATTAGAAAAATAACGCGATAACGTTTGATCAAAAGTCTTACTGGTATTGTGCCGTGGAGAGTTGGTACAAGGTCAAAAGAAGCAGAAAATTAATTCGCAATGGGCAAAGCCCTTCACCGTGGGGAGGGGGGAGAGGAGGGGGTCGAGTGATGAACGACGCTCGAGATTCTGAAGTAGTTTCTTTCTTCATACCAAAGACTTCCGTTCTATGCGCGGAATGCGAGTATAGTAACCCAGTGACATGTAAGGAATCCTAACGAAGTGATGCTCTTGCTTCCTACACGCGGAAGGATGACTCAGTCGCGCCACGCGAAAACGGTGTGCATTCCGCGAAACAAAAGCAAAACAGATGCTATTAGAGAGAGATATCGAGCAATACAATTCCCTTCCTTCAAACGTCGTATACAGGATAAAAATTGTCCTAAAGTAACATCTAACATTATTTTCGGTTCATTTCGTTTCTCCCTATCTATATTCCGTTCCCCAAACTCGTTCACACATGCGAAGAGAAATATATTTTTAAAATATTCTCCAACGAACCTGTAACGCATTTGCAGTTATTACGTAATTAGATGGGCTATTTGATCCCCCGAGGGGAGCCAACATACAAAGACTTCACACCCTGCGGCCGAGTGCTTAGCTCCCGATCACGCAAGTCACGCGATTTTATCTTAATTAACTTACACCTGTGCCAAACTCGAAAAGAAAAAACTAGGAATGCCGACCTAAACTTAGCTCGCTACAATCGTATATAACAATCTATATATATATATATATATATACCACCTCGAAAAAAACGATGAATAGAAATTTCCAACGTTTCCACCGCTTGGAGATTGATATTAAAAAAAGAAAACGAACTTTTTCTTTTATGCCGATCTAAAAATGATCGAGGACCTTTTTAATCTTGCATCCAAAAAAAGAAAAAAAAAGAAAAGAAAAACATTGGAAACGACAAGAGAAACTGGGCAAATCGTTTCCCTTCGGTAATAAGGCAAAGAAAAAGCAGCATCCAGTTTTGCAATTCACGGGAGAGGAGAGCGCAGTGGAGCAGTTTCGTTTAGAACCGCGGTCGCGTTGGCCACGAAGCGGGAAAGAGAGGGGAAGATTCGCGCGAGAGGGAGGGAAGACGAGAGTCGAGAGTGTGGAAGGCGAGCGAAGAGTTAAAAAGAGGAGGGAGATATGGGAGAAAGAGATAGAGAGTGAGTGAGAAAGAGAGAGAGAGAGAGAGAGAAGAAGAGGATAAGGAGGGATCATGGAGGCGAGCACGGAGATGCATACGAGCGAGGACGAGCGTGTGGGGATCGGAGAGGATGTCCGGGGAGGGAGGGGGGGATTTAA
>NW_006263371.1:576242-580619 GCF_000469605.1 Apis dorsata
TCAATGCGAATACAACGTTGCCTCCTCCTGCACCGGAAACTGCAATTCTAACTGCCTAAGCTCGGTCTCGAGAAAGTCGTGGCCGGATCGAGGGAAACCTTCCAATAGCTTTCGTTCCCAATTTGTGTTTAGTTTCGTCGTTAAAAAGAGGAGATGCGTCTTGGGATCAAAGAAAGAAATCAAAGTTTAATAATCTCTGTGTAATGCAACACGTTCGAGAGATGTGAAAGAATGTTAGAAAGAAATATTATCGACGCGCAATTTTAAGGGATTTAACAGCTGTTGAGAGAGAGAGAGAGAGAGAAAGAGAGAGAGACGAGAAAGGATATATCGATACGGTCTATAAAAGAACGATGATCTTCGATTCTTTCGTTCCGCGATCTCGAAGAGAGGCAAAATTAAAAATAGGTCTTGGTCGCTGCATTCGTTATTCGATCGACGTCCTAATGGCACTCGGCCAAGCTAGATTACGAATCATACGGAATGGGACGCGATGTTGGGAGTGTTGTTTCTCGAACAGACTTAGAGTCGCTCTGGTGAGCAACAAATATACGCACATAATAAATAAATTAGGTAGATAGACGAAAACAGTTATATACTTATTTGTTTATACTCGTGAATGCCGTGTACAAAGTTCATTGGAAAACAGTGCAAGTCTGATTTCCAATAGATCCAATGTAATCGACACAATATTTTTTGTTATTAATATTTTTGCAAACGGTTTACAAAACGTATCAAATACGTATTTTACGATATATTCTTTTTATACTTTTTATACTTTTTATAAATTAGATAGATACACGAAAACAGTTATATACCTGTTTGTTTACTCTGAATCGTGAATGCTGTGTATAAAGATCATTGAAAAACAAATCTGATTTCCAGAAAGAAAGACAGAAATCAACACGATATTTTTTGTCATTAACATTTTTGGAAACTTTTCGGTATACTTACAAAACGTACCAAATACATATGATTTTACGATATATTCTTTTTATATTATTTATAAATTAGATAGATACACGAAAACAGTTATATACCTGTTTGTTTACTCTGAATCGTGAATGCTGTGTACAAAGATCATTGAAAAACAAATCTGATTTCCAATGCAGGAAATCGACACGATATTCCTTGTCATTAACATTTTTGAAAACATTTTATCCAATTTTATACTTTTTTTTATACTTTTCACGTTTACAATCAAACATTGTTTATAAACTTCTGAAAGATCCCCCGATAAGGGGAGTTACACTGTAAGCGAGATAGGGCCGAGGAAACTGTGTCGACCTGCGTGACGGGAAACATAGGCCTGCATAGTCGTGACACTGTGCGCACTTGCGCGCGCGCGCGCGCGTCACGCCGTAAGGTTATTGTTCACGGAGGAAAGAGAGAGTATGCGTTGCATAAAACCCGTTCTCCGTCTCCTTCGCTCGCGCCTCTCTATCCGCAACACGCACGCCGTGGTTGTTTCACCTATCCCCTTTCCTTACGTTACCCCTATTCTCAACCAAGGTTACCAACACGGCTGCTGGCCGCTCTTCCTCCGCCTCCTCATCCTGCCGGCTCCGGCTCTCCGCAGGAGAAGTTGTACAGTCCGCTTGAGAAATGGCCGCTTGTGGAATGCATCCACGGAACAGGCCGCGGTTAGAATCGGTGCACTTGCCTCGCCTCGTGAAATCGTCACGTCGAACGAGGCGAATTTACGAGCGAGGGGAGGCGNCGAACACCCTGAAATCTGTTTTATGGCGATAATTGGCGACGGATCGGCGACGAGCGGATAACGAGTTGGTGTTCGTCACGGTCGTTAGGATCACGGTTTTAGGATGGCGATAGAAAAAAAGGAAAAAAAATGTTTTGTCAGAAGTGGGATTCGAACCCACGCCCACAGAGTGGACTGCGACCTGAACGCAGCGCCTTAGACCGCTCGGCCATCCTGACGTGTCTCATCGCCTCGTTTAAAAAGAAGAAATCGACCGGATCTGTCGTACTATGGCTGAGAAACTGGTCTGCCGTACTAAATTTACCCGGCAGCTAGGCGAAAATAGCTCTGTAAGAAGCGGCCGTGGAAGCTTTCAAGCGATGCACCGGCGAACGGGTTTCTTTCTTCCCTTTTTGCCTCCCCATTATTCCGTCTCTGGTGAACGTATTATCCGATATCGTGTCCCAACGTGCTTTCGAGATGGGATGCAGAAATTTGTATCGTTTTGCATTCGATATAGTATAAACCGGTCGGTTTATCCCTTTTCGAGCCTTATTTACTTATTAATTTTAAAGGATAAACACCTTAAAGCGAAATATTACTTTTTTCTACGTATTTCACGAATAATATTATGAATATCATTTTCACGAGATCGATTTTCTACTAAAAAATTCCCTTGAACGATTTTTCGACATCCTGTAACTATGACCGATTATATACATATAATTTTCATAGAGCAAGAAGCTTCCCTCTTTTTAAGCTCGAATTTTTCAGCGTAACGATGTTTTCTTCCCTATGTGCATCTCCACACCCGTCGTATTCCCGAAATAAATAACGGGCCCCGGGACGAAGTTTCGGAAAGGCACAGTCGAGGCTGGCACACATATACCATAAACGGCCGATTCGGTGTCTCCGTTCTCCCCTATGCTAGCGCGTAACCTTGAGAGTCGTTCAGTCGACGGCCATCTTGCCGCGATGCACTTTTGTTTTTTGCCTGTCCAAGACTCGCCAGTCTCGCTGCCGTCTCCCTTCTTCCCCCTCCGCCCTTCTTTCTCGCTCCGTTCCTAGCCACCGACGATCGTCCCATCCTCCTCTATCCAACCATCCTTCGGCCCTCTCCCTCTCGTTCTCTCCCTCTACGAACGCCGGTTTGCCATTCTTTCTACATCGCGCTCTCTCTCTTTCTATTTCTCTCTCTCTCTCTCGCTCTCTCTTTCTCCCCACTTTTCCCGTCTTCCTCTCCTCCTGGCTCGCTCGCTCGCTCGCTCGAGTCGACTCGACTCGACTCGACTCGACTCGACTCGACTCCTCTTCCAGCGTGGTTGAACATCGGCGCTGGTGTTCTCCATCCGTTCGTCCTACATGCCTCCTACCACAGATTGCCGGCAAAGAGAATGCAGGCAACCTCCGCGCAGCTTCTCTTCCCCCCCTCCTTCCTCTCCGCCGTTCGTGTCTCCTCCTCGTCAGACGCTGACGCGTTCCTTCGTCCAACGGCCTGGCTGCCCGTTCGAAGGCATTGGCAATCGCGAAATTTCAAAGGGGTAACGAATCGAATGATATGCACGCGTGTGCCCGTGGTGATGTTACACGGATGGCTGGTCAAAATGGAAGGAATCGCGGAATGGTTTTTATTACGCCGCCGGCCCGATGTGTTCCACTAGCCCAATTTTCAAGCTGGCTCACGTTAGTCACGTGGCCAACGTGCTTGATGCACGTAGACCGAGAATGAACGCGTGTGGCACCTGGAGCCTGAAACGCGCCACACGAGGATTGAAACCTGCACTTCCTTATTGGGAGTAATTATTTTAGAGAGGAAATGGATTATATAATTTTTTAGGGAGGATCGATCGATGAGATGATTACTCGCAGATCTCATAAAATATTTTAAATATTTTAAAATACGAGGAATTATTCGTGATTTTAATAATTAGGAAGAATGGTAGTTTCGAAGCGAGATCCGTAAATGGGGTTCGCACAATAGGTGATACTTTTTCGATTGGCAGATGTGGGAAGGAGGACTGGCTTTAAACTTTAGAAAACGCGTACAATAAAACTAGTTGCGTTCGCGATGATATTCAGCAGCTTTATTCGGACCATTGAGTCACTCGCTATAAATTAATAAAGGCTCTTGTTGTTTTGACGGTGAAATGCAATGGCTATTGACCAACAAAGCAATGAACTCGTCTGTGTGTCGCACAATTTCTGAAACCTTATCGTCGCTTTTGCCTCACGAATGTTTTTCTATTCAGCCAGAAGCGTTGTCAACACTTTTCAACCTAACTATGAAACTCGATACAAAAGCCAGTATATACGCGAATGATGGACTCTTTGTCGTCCCTGTGCAAATAGTTTGCAATGTCGTATATTTTAAAGAGAGATGAAACAAAAAAAATTTGTTCCCATTATTTATTTTTCTATTTTAAATATCGTTAAAAGGAAAAAGAAAAACAACACCACTCAAGCGTGATTCCTTTAAAGTTATATCGATAATAAATCACCGCTAAAAAAATAAATAAATAAATAAATAAATAAATAAACCAAACGATCTCGATCGAATCCCTAATTGTCCCACCTATCGCTTAATCGTCCATTAACTCACCTACCAATAACCGATTGCCAAAACCCCACTCTCCGATTCGCTGAGCTGAAAAAAAAAAACGTTATCTCCCGTCGTAGGT
>NW_006263371.1:580677-580892 GCF_000469605.1 Apis dorsata
TCGTTCGCTTAAACCCACGTAATACGCAGCTCTGCACTTATCATCAATGGCTCTCTCGGCAGCGAAAGATTGCGAAAAGCGACTCGTGGAAAAGAAAGATTGGAGAGCGCGCGCGGCGACGCGTTGCATGACTCGAGGCGGCGAATTTCGGTGCGCGACCAGTGATAGGGCAGTGGCTCGACGGTGGCGCCACTGTCGAGGACGGTGGCCGAGTC
>NW_006263371.1:580976-581549 GCF_000469605.1 Apis dorsata
GGAAGCAGTCGGCCGGCGCATAAGCGGCGTCGGGCGCCGCAGTCGCGCGCTTGCACTCTCAGCGGTGAGCGGAGTTTGTAACGTGCGTAATAGCTCTAAAACGTCTTCTGGTCTGTTTTGTTTGGCCGTTCGCGGCACGGCAGCGGGAACGTCAGCCCCGGTGTATATATCTTCTTCGTTCATCGATTCCCCGTGGCCGTGTGTCTCGTTGTGTCTGGAGCAACCGTCGAAAGGGAGAATAACATATAATCGACTAGGAGTGGAGAGACAGAAACGGAGAGAAAGAGACAGAGAGAGAGAGAGAGAGAGAACAAGCAGCCGTAGTAGGAACATCGTGTGCACACGCGAGACCAACGTCGCTCCCNTTCACCGATACACGACCAACGAGCACACGAGTGACTGTCGTCGATGAAGAAGTAAAACAGATAGAAAAGATACACGACGTTGGGAGAATCGACGGGGAATCGACGACGGTGGTGATGTGTTCAAAGGGAATATATCCATAGGGCAGACCGAAAACGACGCGGACGGTTGGTCGTGGTTTCGCGAGGCGAGGCCGGCCGTGTAAACCGG
>NW_006263371.1:581699-584446 GCF_000469605.1 Apis dorsata
CGTGAGTCGTTCGATTCGTGGTGTAGTTATCGTATGTAACAGACTTAGTTGGCCGGTTCACGGGAGATCTGATCGGAAACCAGTGACGTGTGGTACACGTGTTATATTATAATAACGCAGTGCAAGTGTTTCTCTATTTGGCCCTGCCGCCTGTGTTCCGACAGGAGACCGTGTCGCTCGCTGACCACTGCCGGTTCATCGTGTACACGTCGTTATGTGAGTACTCTGTTTAACAACGTATACACGTAGAATAGATGTTTGTTATGTTTTTCTTTTTAAGTTGTCAGTTGTCGTCTTATTTGTTTCTCGGGGCCGAGTGTTATACATACATATATAATCTTCGTCGCGTATCTATCGCTCTTTATGGGGCACTCCACGGTTTTGTTTACGTCTGTCGCGGGGCAAAGTGAGGTAGGTTCGTGAACGAATGTGCGCGCGAGGTCAGATCGGGGACCGGGAGTGGGTCGACGATGTGTTGGTGCGTGTGCGCGCGGGCGCGCGCGCTCCTACGCCGCGCTCTCTCCCTCGTCACGTTCAATTTATGCGCCGGGATAAACTTTGCTTTCCTCCCTTCGCTACGGGGATACGTTCTTTCATTAATTCTCCACATGTGATATTTATCTTTTTATATATTCGATATGCAGTCAATCGGGAAATCTAATATCTTTTTAATAAAATTCTTAATGAATATTTGTTAGTTTTTTTTTTATCGTTTATTGTTTTACACTGATTATTATTAAAAGTTAAAATTAAAAAAAATAGATCAATATTTAATTATCCGTACCGTATGAATATTTTTTTCTTTAGTCTTTCAATTGCATTTTATATATTCGATATTCGAGTAAAGTATTTCACCGCTTGAATATTCCTCTTTTTTCTTCTTCTTCTTCTTTTTCTGTTATTCATGCTTGTTAATGATCTCTCGACACGAAGAAGAATATTTAATAGCACATTTGAACTCATTTGAAGTGGGTGTCGTATTAAAAAAAATTATAGTTCACAACCACTTAAACTTCCATTTATTTTATTCCTCGAAAATATTATATTACAAAATTAGCTTTTTCATACTGTAATAAAATTGAAAGAAATTCGGAATACGAAACTTAATTATGATCGTCTACATTCTTAGGATTCTTCACATTGGACACGAATTTCCTACCTATTTCCAATTTGTTATAGCAAACTTATTGCGAATTCATACTTCCATGAATGAAACCAATCAAATTTCTCGCATCATTGCCAAATAATTAACGCAATAATTAAAATATCATGGCATTTTCTGTACAATCTCCATTCAAATCTCTTTCGCGCAATAAAAATTGTGAAAATGGTTTACGTACACGTATATATATTTTTTCTCATCGTATATATTCATTGCGTACACATATTGTATCGTCGATACATGTCATTTGTGCCAGTGAATGAAACGAAGGTGAACGATTCGCAAGAGTCGAGAGTCGGATTCCAATTCACTTTCGATTCTTCCCGTAAATAGCGAGAGGCGCGTGTACCCGCGATAAATATCGGCCGAATGTATCGCGAGCCCACCTCCACGAAAATAGAATGCGCTCTAAAAATAATACCACCCTACTATCTACAACGTATGTATGTGTTGCATGGGCCTGGCTTCGTTGGTACAACTATGATTATCATACTCTATGGTACAAATTCTCTCGAAGATTGAATTCTGAAGGCTCGCTGTAGGGCTGTGACACGTCGGATCATTCTACTTGTCATCTTGCCGCGCTTTTTTTTTTTTTGCTCAGTGTTCACGTTTCCATAGTACAAGTTAGTAAAGTGTAGGAAAAATTTTTTTTTTTTTTTGCGCTTTTGATTTTATTTATGCATATATTCATAGTATCGCGGTTTGTAGTTCATACGCTATTTGCATTGTGCATATGTGCAATAATAATTATTGCAGCGGTGAATAATTGTATCAAAAATATACATATATTTGAGATATAGATATTATAAATAGATATTCATAAATATTTATAGAATATATTATATTCTTATAGGTATAATTGTAAATAGTTATTTGAGTAGCAATTTCTTTTTCTTCTTTTTTTAATATCTCAGAATTTTGAGGAAATTCTATGCTTTTAAATTTCTTGCTTTATTATTTTACTTGATATTAAATAGTTAGATAATTAAATTTTTAATTCGAATGCAAATAACTTATTTATTTTATTCATTTATTTTTTTTTTTATCTTGAAAATATTTTACACATTTTATCTTTTCAAATATTCGAAATATTCAATGGAGAAAATATCCAGCATACATTTAACTGACTGCCATTTATCGTGAAATATTTCACGATCAATAAATTTTCTTTTTCTTTCGTTTCCGATAATTCCGATTCGTAATATTCGATAATTAATATTTTTAGAGACAACGATTTTTTTCTTTCGAGAAAAAAAGGAAAAGAAAAATAAAACGGATGATTGATATTATACGTACCATGCGACACGGGTTCCCAGCGTGGAAGTGTTCCTCGCAACGAGTCCGTTCCTATTTACAAATTCAAATTTAACGACCGGCCGCCATCGCTTCGAAATTTAAATCTACAGATATCGTTACTGATTGAAACGGATCCCGAGAGCGATCTCTCGGGATTGGAAACGGTAGTTGACGCTTGTCCGATGAATTTTAGAATCACACCATCGGCATAAATCGATCGATGTTTTTAAATCAAGCTGTTTCCTTTTTTTTTCCTTTTTTTTTTTTTTTTTTTTTTTTTTTTTTT
>NW_006263371.1:584645-590468 GCF_000469605.1 Apis dorsata
TAAGGATAAGAGGATAAATTTTCGATAATCGTCTCGCCGTTTCAAATTTAGCTCGACACGATAAATCGTGTAGATTTCGATCAAACAAATTATTCCTTTGAACATTTATTTTTGTTGATTTTTGTTACAAGTCGAGGGAAAATTGCTTGGCAATTTCACATTCGCGATATTCGAAATATAAACAGAGAGGTTAGGAAAAATTCTTCAAAATTGATCACTGTTTTTAATGTACCGTATTGTAATTTATTACGATATTTAAAATATTATATTTGATATATAATAATGAAGTTTGGATAATCTCCATTATTTCTTCTTTCTTATTTTTTTAAAGCGAAAGCTTGTAATAAAAAAAAAAAAAAATAGAAACATCAAAATCCCGATACTCTGTCCATCTTCAAAATTTTAAAAGCTTCGAATTGGGTATATTCGAAAACACGAGGATTCAAGACCTTTATTATTAACAAGAACAGTAAAAAAAAAAAAAATTCATTCGAACAACATCTGATATATTAACTCGCGACTCGTGCTTCCATCGATCACACCACGCAACTCTAATCATCATTGCACGATTATATCAGTTTAAAAAAAATGTTTACAAACTCGCGCGTTATTGATCGTTTATTTCAATCTAGCATTCGCTACGAAAAAAGAAAAAAAAAAAAATAAAAAAATAAAAAAATTCAAAGAGAAGATTACAGATATACTATTACTCTTGTAACGCGACTCTCGATGTAACGTCTTGAGCAATCTCGAATCTCTTCGTTTCTTCTTTTTCTTTTTTCTTTTTCTTTTTTTCTTTTCTTTTCTTTTCCAACACGTTACACACAAGTATATTTCCTTGGAACGAGGTTGAAGTGTTTCGCGGAGTCGGTGGTTTTATCCGATGGTTGTATCGATAGCGACCGATAAGGCGGCACGGCCACTGGAGGAAGGCACTGATAACAGCCGTGCATTATCACGGGTGAGCATCCACGGCCTCCAGTGTCGTGTCGCATCGGGAGAATGGGACGAGCGATAAACACGAGGCAACGTGTTTTATATACCATGGGTGACGAGTTTTCTTCCTTCACAGTGTACACTTATGGCGACGCACTTGTGCACACCACCAGTGCACAGTTACGTAAGCTTTCTTGACTCGAAGAACAGCCTTTAACGTCTCGATTTCTGCACAGCCACTACTTACCCTTACATCTCTCCCCTTCTCCCCCTCCTTCCCTTCTTCAATTCGCCTCTTTGAAATTCTTGCCCAACGTCTCTTGTCTATTGTTGGCGGTGCTCAAAAGTTGGTATCCATTGCAGTTAGAGAGAGAGAGTTCTCTACCTTTTCCCTCGCTCTTTGGAAATTGGAGCGACGCCTCTTGTCGCGACGTCGATGGTTGTTAATTGTCAAAAGTGTTTGTCTTTTGTTTACGTATATATTCTTCTCCCAATATTTTCTTCCCTTTTTTTTTTTCAAAATTTGTTGATGATCGATGATGGATTCCGTTTAATTGATCTGAAAATTATCGTGAGCACTTGCAATTAGTAATTTAGTAATTTTTTTGAAATTTGGTCTTGTATAGTATATAATTTTCAAAAGTATTTTTGTCTTATGAATGCTTGAATTAGTTACTTTATTTTCTTTCTTCTCGTGTTTTAAAGTTATTTATTTCGTGATTTGAATTAAGAGAACTATTCTGGTTAATTTGATCGACATCTTTGTGAAGAATGTGTGTATTATGAATATAATGTAATAGTATTGTAAATACGCTCACAGAATAGAGTTTTTATAAATATTTGTTCTTGTAAATTTGAGTTTCCTATGTGTATTTTAACTGAAGTATTTTGGTTTGTTTCTCGTTGCGTTAAAGAATATAATATATGAATACCAGATAAAAATAAATTCAGTTTTTAAATATTTATTTTTTATTCTTTCTTTAAACGAATTTCTTATATTCGATTATTTAGCGAAATAATGAATTTCTTCTTTCGAATATAGATCTCTTTTTTGTATACTTCTTTTCTGTAAAGAAATGTAAATACATATTTGAAATATTTAACTCGAATGCAAATGAAGCAAAGATTTTCTTATATCTAATTTTCTTAAATACATAAATTTAAATATTAATTTGAACTTTAAAATCATACACACAAGTTCAGATTGACGCAAGTTAAACACCAGTTTACATCTAATAAAATTAATAAATATATATATCCCTAACAAATTATTAAATAATTTCTCTATCTATTGTGAATAAAGCTTGTAAAGAAATAAGTTTGTCAAAATCATTATAGAAATTTTTTCTCATATTAATTATTATAAATGAGCTCGAATAAATGTTCTTTTTAAAGTTTTTTCACTATTCGTCTTATTCGCCGATCGTATATTCTAGAATGTTTTTATAGCGATTATAATAGAGACTCGAGCGAGGCCAAGGTGTGTTGAAGGATCTAAAAAACTTTGTTTCTCGTTCGACGATCATCTCAAGAGGTCTTTAACCACACTCAAAGTGAAATTTACTTTACGTGTTAAACGTCCAAGGTCGTGTTACTTATAACAAGCCTACAAACAATAAAACGTACACGTACATTCACATATAGTAATGTAGACCAGCAAATGATAGCTCTACAATTCTAAATAATAGAGTCGAAAAGAGAAATTGTTGTATTTTTGAGTAAATAAAATTTTAAAGACATTTCGAATACAAATGAAATTATATAAATTGATCGATGTTTGAATCACCGTCCGGTTCATGTATGCTTAATACACGAGGCAACGATTATTGATACATCCTGTATATGTATAACGACTGACAGAGATTTGTAGCGACGAGGAAAGGAACTTGTGTTACTTCTTTTCGTGAAAAATTGTGGACTGGATATCACAGGAAAGCGGTAATTCAAAGTTTAGAGAACGATGTTTGTCCAAGTCGTAACTAGGCCAAGTCTAACTCGATGCGGTCTCACGAAATACGAAATTGTAAATTCAAATGCAATTGGATAATCTTTTGTGATTCCTTTTTACAGTCTGGTCTATCATTCCTGCTTATCTGAAACATTAGAATTATTTTTACAATCGGAAAAATTAGAAAAAAAAAATTTTTTCTATAACAAAGTCATTTGCTGGTTTAAAACTTTCTTCTTGGCATGTTAATCTAAATATTTTATTAAATCTTTTGAAAATTAATCATTTTCAAAATGATAAAAAATATGAAATACATATGAAACGTATATCTCTTTATTTTCCCAAACTTTGTTCCTCGATAAATCTCGAACCACAATAATCTCCAACAATTCGAAAACAACCGTTCTTATTCATCCACGTTCGCTCGAATTATCAGGCTTATTCCCGTCTCGCACGTTCGAGGACACAAAGAAAATATTTAATCGGCAATATTTGCTTTCAATATAAAAAACCGAAAGGAGGAGAAGGGGTAGAAAAAAGAACGTACAATCGAGTATATCAGATATTCGACGAAATGATTCTTCGGTCACGTAACGCGCATGCGCTTGCGTCTGCGCGCCTAAACCGCATCGCGCACCAGTGTACCGGCAATCGCCACTTAAATAACAGAAGCAACGACCCATCTCCAGAAATATGCGAGCGTGATCACGATACGCGAGTTTATTCCAAGGAAACCAGGGATACGTTGTCGGAAACGCAACGATGAACCGGTGACCCTGTGTTATCTAACAGCAAGACTTTCTTTATTTTTCCTTTCCTCCTTTTCACTCTCCCGCTCGCTGGATGGGGATCGATAACGCTTCGATTTCGAGCTCGTTCACGTGATTCATCCTGCATGATCGACCGAAGTCTTTCGGCTCCCTATGTTACCGACCCCTTATTGGCTGAATCCGTGCATAGGTTATCCCCCTTCCTGGCCGGGAAACCCTTCTCGGGCGAAATGCATTTTTAACCAGGCCATCGAGGCATTTGCGAGCTAGATCTTCATAGGGATTACGTCTCGCTTGGCGGCGATCCTTTTAAAAAGCGACGCACGTCTTATTGGAGCATGAAACGCGCTTAAAATTTTCCCCGCGTCCATTTACATTTAACGTTTTAAGGAATTTTTGTTACAGGGAAATATCTTAATAGCGATCGAGGAATGAGAAAATTTTGAAAAGTTTAAAGCTTAATTCGGTATAAACTAAATCGTGTCTCGATGATCGGACATACATTTCTCAAGTCTGTCATTATTCTTCGAAGAAACGTGCAGAAATGGATTCATCGTTTTTCCTCTCTTGTGTGGCCACCGTCACGGATTGTTTTACGAGGCTTGGTGTTTTATCGGAGAGAAAGAACCGTGTGGCGACACGATAAAATTAAATGTTCGGTGGCTTGACCCGGCTCGGCTCACTGCGTGCGGCAACTGATCGGCCTGAAAACATGAGGCAGGCTCGAGATGCACCGCGGCGCATACTGATTGCGTCACGCTCGAAAAATAGGCACGCGTCCCAATTTCGCGAGTGTTTTGACCGTACGTTTCTCGGTAAACGTCCGTCCCTCTGATTAACAGACGCGACACTCGACGACAGGTTGCCAGACCTTTTTGATCTGCCACGGTTTATCGGCCATTTGCTTCATTGGCAATTGAAAATGTTGCTCTATTCGGTAACGCTTTCACAAATTGTTAAAGTCGAGAATTTTCTCGACAATCTTGAGTATATTTCAAGTTAGGAAGTTTGATCAACCGCTATATATATATATGTATACTATGAGTCCGTGAAGAGGGAAAATTTCATTGTTAAATTTTTACGAAACGAGTTTATATTTACATCGAAGAAAATTATTTAAATATTTCGTTTTATCAGAGATTTCAGAGATAAATATTTTAGAACTTTATGAAAATTTTCGATTTGGTTTATGACATTCGAAAAAGAAGTGTACTTGAGGATAAACTTACAGATTGAATTTAAGCTTTTCGTGATGTTTCTTTTTTGTTTTTATCTCAAGTTTAAAAGTAAAATAGTTTCATCCATTCGATTTTCGTTTGAAATAGAATTCTGATCCCGAGAAATAGCATGAATTGCTCGACACGAATTTATGGGATATAATCATTGACTCGTGGAGAATTTCTTAACGATACACTTTTCGCAAGGTCTTCAAACATCGTAATGCAATTACCAAGATAATATTCACGATAAGTTGCAATTCGTACAATTCTGTTCTGAAAACACATTTCGTTGACCTCGTCGATGTCGCATTACGAGTTGTCTGATAAAGTTATACGATTGTATTTACGTCATCTTCGTGTAAAAACCTGTCCGTCAAAAAGTTGAAGTTTTTGTATCAAATTTTCGTTTCTTAAGAAAACAAAAATATCTCGCTAAAAAAAAAAATTAACGAATTGATTTAAACACAATTAACGAAATGAAAAATCTTTTCTTCGAACATTGAAAATTACATTCGTTAAAATAATTTCTTTCTTGGAGCGTATTATTCAGCAACGAGATATCTCATCAAATTAATCCAAGATGAAAAAAAATTCGCCGAGTGAACTCGATTAAGTATCTTTAGACTTTAACAAGAGTTGGACGACGATTGCAATAAAGGAAAGTTGGCTGCACGAAATAATTAAGTTTTTCATATCGGATCTGGAGAGAGAAGCTTTTATTGTTGATCGACGTTCGCTTTCGTGGCTTTCCACGCACGGAAAGTAATTCGAGGTAAATGCAGTGTTACGAATCAAATTGTTCCTTATCGGCACGATGCCTCGATATTGTGGAAAATTACACATGGTTGCCGAGTATATGTTATTCTGATGAAATTTTATTAAGAATATTCTTATGAATCTGTAATTTCTTGTTTTCTTTTCTTTTCTTTTTTTTTTTTTTTTTTTTTTT
>NW_006263371.1:590739-592208 GCF_000469605.1 Apis dorsata
AAGATTTAGGTTATTTCATTGTACACTGACCTTTTATATCGTACAGGCTCGAAGATATTATTTGTGCTCTGTAATCTTATCTTGAAAGAACAGGTCATAAAGACTTATAGATTTATCAGCAGGTACGTTTAAGAAAATTTATTAATTTTCTTGAATGAACTGATTTTGAGTAAAGATTTTTCTAACAGTTTTTATTAAAATATATCCAGTATCGATTATCTGCCATAAGTATATATATATTTCATCTGGAAAACGTATATAATCGAAACAGAATAATTTCGAATTAATTCAATATAATATCCATTGTTACATCAACTCCATCGATGATTAAGGTCAATAAGTATTTAGCCAACAAGGTAATGGCACGAGGTGCCATTTCTGATTGATTGACACGTTCATTGGCGATCGTTAAAACGAATGAATTGGCGAGAATTAATAAATTAAGATCATTTCTTCTTCTGGACGAAACCTGGTATTTTCTTTGCGAATTAAGAATTAAAAAAAAAAAAAAATTTGATTGGTAGATTGATTCAGGGAAGGGATTATTATTTTTCAGGTTAGAAAGCATTCTCGAAACTTTCCTCCCTTCTTCCCCCCCCCATTTGACACGTATTCGTATCGATGGATCCGGTTGGAAGAATATAAACTTTGTCCCAGTGCCACCGCTGAATATCTGTTGATGCCACCGCATCAGCTGACTACGAGACGCGTCAAGGCTACTGGAGAGATCAAATGAATAATGTACCCCTTTCAACCAGCTGCATAACTACATATCTCGGATCATTTTTAAGTTAACTCGATCGATAATAATGCACACGATCGAGAACACTTTGAAATTATCTTATTTCTACTTCTTCTTCACTCGTGCAAGAACGGGAGCAAGAAACGATATCGATTTTTTATTATTCACTGATATTTATCTCAACCGGTTTCAGATTAGATTTACCATCAAGACCATCAACTCGCAATCGATCTCGTATTATATTATTTTATTATAATATATAATTTTTAACGAAGCGAGTTTAAAACCGAAGGATAAAACGAATTGAAACGAATAAATTGTCTGTTCATATCGAGAAAAATATTATAGCAAAAAATAGGATGAATTTTTTTTTTTAAATCTTATAATTTAACCTAACCTCTAAATACGTACAAATATCCGTAACAAATATCACAATACGAAAAGAGAAACTACTTCGAAAAGAAGTGCTCACGTTCCTTCTCACCGATAACTAACGTGCACAAGTGCAAAAAAAGAAGGAGAAAAAAGCGGCTCATAAATCGACGCTAAAGAATTCGACCTTGCTCGAGACGTCCAGTCGAATCCTCATCACCCGAGAACCTATATATCCTGATCGATTCCACCGAACATGCCTCTCTCTGAACCCGTCTCTCTCTCTTTCTCTCTCTCTCTCTCTCTCTCGGTGATCGATCCCCGGGAGCATAGCCAAAGAACCGGATCCGATGGC
>NW_006263371.1:592469-596538 GCF_000469605.1 Apis dorsata
AAGAAGCGCGAAAACGACGATAGTACGCGCGGTGACTTTGACGCCAGCCAGCCAACCAGCCAGCCAGCCAGCCAGCCAGCCAGCCATCCAGCCGGCCACATCGTTGCCACAGCGTAACAACTGCGAAACTGCAAGCCAGTGCAATCGTCGGCAGACGGGGCTAACTTCGCATGACGTCACCTTAGCCAGCGTATCATTTTTAGCCCACATATACAACCAAGCTGGCCGACCTCCCCCCTCCTCTCCTCCCCTCCCCCTCCTCGCTCCGAACCTTTGCACGCGTATGCGCGTATGGGTGTATCGTGTGAACGCGCACACGGCCGAAGGGCTGTGTGCGTGCATGCGTGAGTGCTCGCTTGTGTGCGTGTGGACAGTGCGAGTGACCGAGTGCGCGGTATAGGCCAAACTCGACCAGCGATGGCTTCGAATTGACCGATTAGCTTTTTACGCTCGTACAGGGATGGGATAAATTTGTACGATACATAATGTTTCGTATTACGGTATTATTTCGTAGGAAATATTCAATCAGTGATGAGTTTGTTTGATTTGACGAGATATGGTATTTTAGAGCAGGGAATAAATGTTTAGTAAATTTATGGATAGAGAAGGAATCGTTATAATTCTTTTCACGTTTTTTTTAGCATGATACGAGTTGGAAAAAATTTGTTCGTGTATAGTATTATGAGGAATTAGGATCGAGGTTCTTTGTTTTTTTTAATAATGGGCGAGGATAAAGAAAGAAATGAGAGATGATTTGTTGATGGATTGGTTAAATTGGGTTTCTTGTTGATGACGTGAAAAGGTTTGAGTCGTGTTTGTTCGGATTTGTAATCCCCGCGAATAGTTCGAGTATCTCTCTACTCGAGTGTAGACACGAGCTAATGTTTTTGTCGGAGGTGGTACGTTCCTCGATTGCATTGTGGGCGCTTTCCCTTGGCACTAGTGACCGAGCTGAAAACATTGCTCGCTCATACCGAGAGTTCTTGAGGACGATAGACTCGTGTAGTCTTTCCCTCAGTGGTTCTCAACCTTTAACGCTTTCCTTTCAACGCTTCTTTTTCTTCGAATAATCAATTATCGTTTCAACGGTTTCTTCACATGACTGATTGAAATATATTTTCTTACTTACTTAATGAAAAAATAATCAACTTCGTAATTAGTTTGTGATTATTAAAAAAAGAATTATTATTCGAATGGAATAAGATTGAACGAAGTTGTTCAAGCAAGAACGAAATAATACGAAATTGCAAAAGTGTCGGTAAGCTGTTGGCGGGGAGCGTTGGAAACGAGAAAGGGAACGATACGTGGATGCATGTAAGATGAAAGAACGCCTCGAAAAGAACTCGCAAATGATGAGCAAGGTGGGGAATGAATGGGGGAATGAGCACGCTTTCAGCAACCGGGGTTCAAGTGCTTTTCGCAGGGACAGTTTCAAGGAAAGCACACAGAATTCAAAGCCTCGACAATTTTAGAAAATGCTATCCTTCGAGCATTCTCTCGATTTACTTTTCCTCTTACTTTCTTCCCTTAAATATTAACAACATTTAAAAAAAAAAAAAAAAAAAAAAAAAAAGAAAAACTTCAGAACAAGGAATTAGCAAAATTGATAAGTATAACAAGTTGTAACTCGTTATAGATAATTATACATATCGCGTGATTTTGCAATTTTACTTTTGTAAAAAATTCACTCATATTGCCACAAAGCAAAATAATTTACTTAATAGATACTTTAGATTAGATTAATTGGAAAAAAAAGAAAAAAAGATAATTAAAGGGGATCAAAATATCCTCATCGTATATATTTATTCGCTCGAGTTAAGTGGAACGAGTGGTGACTTTTTGGCCAAGGAAAATGGCGGTTCGCCGAAGGTAGAAGAAGCCGGAATGTGCACCGCTAGCACGAAGCAAAGACGAACCGAGGTGGACAATAGCTGAGGATGCATTTTTGTTCCCGGCACGTTTGGTGAATCCCTAATAGCCATGGGAGTGGTTTCGTTCATCGAGATATCGCTATAAAACGCGCGGCACATCGCCACTTTCTTCAAACCACTTTCGAAAACACCTGTTACGCGTTAAATTTGCCTCGATAAATCATAACGTCAATCGGAAAAGTTTTCGCCGCACCTGCGTATAATATCGCAACGTCGAAGAATTTTTAAAGACGAATTTAAAAAAATTTTTCTTTTTTTCTATATTTTTGCAACGAAAACTCTATTATCTATTCCAGTGTAATTTTGAAGCAAAAAAAAAACACGTTAAATCATTCGTCCGTTCGCGAGCATCCTATTCTACTTGCAACGATTTTGACATATTATCGTACAGGTAATGATCGAATACCTGTTCCTTTGGAATTCGAAAAAAATCGGACAAGCAATGCAGTGTATCCTTGACTTGCAACGATTTTGAAATATCGTAGGCACAATGATCGAATACCTGTTTCTTTGGAATTCGAAAAAAAAAAAAAAAAAAAATCGAACGGGCAATAGCATCCTTGATCGTAGAAATCTGTTCAAGTTCGTATCGAACGTCGTGGATTGGAATAAATCAATATTGAAAACAGTGGCCGGACTAGATGTTCGCCAGCGCGAGCAGTCGAGTCACGAGTGTAAAGGTTAGGTTTGCTTATCTCACGCGAAAGCCGCATTAATAATCCACGGTTGGCTGTTCCACGTTGGTTAAATGGAACAGTAAACTCGGTTTTAAGCTCTCTTGTATAGGGAATCTAGGGATTTAACGATCACTACTAACGATAGCCAACTCAAACTTCGATTCCTGTCTGTTATTTTTCGTCTCGAGTTTCGAAACGTGAGGTTTCTCGTTCGATTTACCCTTGTTTCCTTCAACCTTCTTTTTTTTTTTTTTTTTTTTTTTTGCGCCAAGGTGATGGCGACGTGACCGTTGGAGTCATTAGGTCTAGGGACATTTTAGTTTCAATTTGCGCTCAAAACAATTACGATCACAGTTCAATGTTTATGAGCATTTTGTAAGCTATGAATAATATGAATGATTATATTGACAAAATTTCCAAAGTGTTATTCGTTTAGTTTCGAAGATTTTATATTATAAGTCGTTTATTGATTAATTTGAAACATCTTTTCTCTGCCGAGATATTATAATCATTTTTCTGATTGCATCTTATCTTTATTTTGTTATTAATTCCAATTCCAAATTCCCTAGATATCGATGATAATTTTACTTCGATAGATATTAAAAATTCTTTTTTAAATAATTTTGCTAAAGTTTCCGTGTATCCAAATTTCAGATATGTAAAATCGTTTCAAGAAAATGAAGAACTTGTAACTCGAGACGTTATGCAAAGCGTACCAAATTTAATGAATAAAATCACGAAAACGATGTTGAAAAAAATTTACAAATACAAAGAAGAAAGAAAAAAAAAACATAAGCGAGATAAAAATTGACAACAACTGTACACATACAATACAAATAGTATCTACGTTCACTTTTCGCCCTAAATTGGTTTATTCGAAATTACAAAAGCGAAATGTTCGAATGCCTCGTGCAAGGCTCTATCGGCTTGAAAACGCAACGTGCATGCCCGAAGAGCTCCTGAAAAGGCTTGCAGTCAGGGGGATGAGAGAGAGAAAGAAAGAGAGGGGGGCGTGAGCCCTCTCCGCGTTGCATAACGCGCGCGTATAATGCAATTGCGGGCAGACTGAAACGCCTGTTAGCGTGGACGGCAGAAAGGAAGGCACACGGATAACCGGAGGCCAGGTCGTTGCGTGAACGGTGCGGCAAGTGCATGGTGTGCAATGAGAGGAGAGCGCGCACGCGACTCGACCGGTGTATCGGGATACCGGGGACGAAACTGCTGCTGGCGCAATTTGCGGCTCTCGACCCGCTCGAATTTCGTGGCGCGTGTCCCGATCGTTTCGTGAACCCGTTTCGTTCGGAGCGCCTTCGGTTTCGATAATGACGCGATAAATCGTAAATCAGACGCGAACGATCGATTCTCCGTGATTTTTGATTCTTGATTAATTTTTTAATATAATAGTCGAGAGGGAAATTTTGACTTTTCAACAGGGATGTAATTATCGTTGCAGATTTTGGA
>NW_006263371.1:596559-596869 GCF_000469605.1 Apis dorsata
GAAAATTTAATTTTTCAGTAGTAAAATTTATTCGGGTCAAATTTCTTTCGAGAAATGGAAAGGTTACTAAAGTAATTTAATAGTTACTTCGATAATTTATTTGTTCAAAAGATAATAATAATGGGAAATAATTGTAGTGGCGAACTGAGTCGAAGTTATACGAAAAGCTACAATCGATTATAATAGTTAAATCATATCCGACGTGAACGATCGATTCTTGGTGATTTTTGATTCTTGATTAATTTTTTAATAGTCGAGAGGGAAATTTTGACTTTTCAACAGGGATGTAATTATCGTTGCAGATTTTGGA
>NW_006263371.1:597117-597571 GCF_000469605.1 Apis dorsata
AAAAATTTAATTTTTCGAGTAAAATTTATTCGGGTCAAATTTCTTTCGAGAAATGGAAAGGTTACTAAAAATTTAATAGTTATTTCAATAATTTATTTTTTTAATTATTTATTATAGATAATTTATTTATTTAGTTTAAAAGATAATAATAATCGGAAATAATTATAGTGGCGAACTGAGTCGAAGGTGTACGAAAAGCTGCGATCGATTATAACTACGAATAAATGTTAGTCGAGCATTTTAATAAATAATTACTTAGTAAGTGAACTTTATTTAACATTTTTAACTTAAATTTTCAACTAATTACTTTTTCAATTAATTTTCTTTGTCAACAAAACTCTGTCGATAAATTAACCGAAGTCTCGACTATCGATGGTATATATTTTAAATTAGGAGAGAAAAATTCCCTAGAATAACCATTCGTGTTAATTTCTCCCTAAATTTCTAAAAAAAG
>NW_006263371.1:597581-602948 GCF_000469605.1 Apis dorsata
TCTAGAAATTTCGAACTCGAAATGCCAATGAATCAATCGAAGTCTCGATGATATGTATTTTAGGTTAAGGAAGAAAAGTTCCCTAGAATAATCATTCGTGTTAATTTCTCCCTAAATTTCTAAAAAAAGTCTAGAAATTTCGAGATGCCAATGAATCAATCGAAGTCTCGATGGTATATATTTTAGGTTAAGGAAGAAAAGTTCTCTAGAATAACCATTCGTGTTAATTTCTCCCTAAATTTCTAAAAAAAGCCTAGAAATTTCGAACTCGAGATGTCGACGAATCAATAAAAATCTCCACTATCGATGGTATATATTTTAGGTTAGGGAAGAAAAGTTCCCTAGAATAACCATACGTGTTAATTTCTCCCTCAATTTCTAAAAAAAGTCTAGAAATTTCGAGATGCCAATGAATCAATCGACGTCTCGATGGCATATATTTTAGGTTAGGGAAGAAAAGTTCCCTAGAATAACCATACGTGTTAATTTCTCCCTCAATTTCTAAAAAAAGTCTAGAAATTTCGAGATGCCAATGAATCAATCGACGTCTCGATGGCATATATTTTAGGTTAAGGAAGAAAAGTTCTCTAGAATAACCATTCGTGTTAATTTCTCCCTAAATTTCTAAAAAAAGCCTAGAAATTTCGAACTCGAGATGTCGACGAATCAATAAAAATCTCAACTATCGATGGTATATATTTTAGATTAGGGAAGAAAAATTCCCTAGGATAACTATTCATGTTAATTTCTCCCTAAATTTCTAAAAACGATCTAGAAATTTCAAACTCGAGATGTCAATGAATCAACCAAAGTCTCGACTATCGATGATATATATTTTAGGTTAGGGAAGAAAAGTTCCCTAGAATAACCATCCGTGTTAATTTCTCCCTAAATTTCTAAAAAACGATCTAGAAATTTCAAACTCGAGATGTGTTATTGATCCTAATGTGGTGGACTGATACTGACAATGTATAGTATTATGGAAAATGTCGAGAAAGTCACGTTCGCACGATAAACCGAGTCCACCGCCGGTGTCCTTAACACTTGGGTGCAATCGATGCAGTTTTTTTTTCGGTGCATTCTAGATAAGTAGTCTCGTGGTCTCGAACGTGACGTGGCCATCACCAGTTTGCGGTGAGTATCCTTCGAATTCCTTTGTTCTTGCCACCCTATTGGGGATCATCGGGCTCTTCGGACCCGGTTTGAAGCGTTATTGGATTACGTTCTTTCTGCGGTTTCTTTCGACTCGAGAGCTCCGTACACGTGGAAGCGAATTTTTTCGATTATTTTCATTCGCGAAGATGAATCGAAATCGGTTCAGATACAAATCCATAACATCAGGAACAATGCAACAGTTAAAAACTAATATCGAACGTAATACACGTATTCCTTAACGATACGTGCAACGTGATTGCGTTGTGCATGCAATTGAACCGAATCATCCATTCTTATCCCTCTTTTTCTTTAACATTATGACCTACACTACTCTGACTCATCTCAAACTCGATCGTTTCGCCACCGCTGTTCTCACTCCTAATCTTTTCCTCGAAGTCTTAAAAAAATTCAAGAGGCAGAAAATTCTTTCTCTCCCTCTCGACTCCGTGGGAAACACGGAGCGAAAACATCTCGTAAGCGATTATTTTTAGCCGAAGATTCTGTTAAAAATTTCTTCGTCTCGATTTTATATAAAATTCCAATATAAAATAAAATCGCTCTAAACTATTCTTACGACTTTAAATGACGAAATACACGTAACGTACACTCGACGTAATCTCACATAGTTCATAGTGCACGAAATCGTGCGTGTTATTTTCGTTTCTTCTTCTTCTTCTTTTTTTTTTTTTTCTTTTTAATCGATAGAATTTTTACCGATTTGCGAGATGGAACGACGGCTGTGCTCGTCGCTGCGGCTCTCCTCGAGCTGCTCGAAGTCGCGTAAATATTTATCGGGAGACGAGGGGTCACTCGGCGGAAGTGGTAACATCGGGTATTGGTATAGGTCAGTTTATTTTCGAGCGGAATACATTATCGATCCGGCCGTTAATCGTATGTGTATACGGTGGTGTATAGGAGGTACACAAGCAGACCGGTTGCTGCCTTGTGTCGCTTATCTTATTTCACGTTTTTCTTCCTCTTTTTTTCCTCTTTCCATGGCCAATAAAAAATGGCGTGCTCGCACGACAGGCAACAGTGAATCGTCAAACTTATGTTCTTACGTTCTTCTACTTCATCGTATCGTTCCCGTGAATATAATACATTTTTTTTCCGTGGTGAAGTGAAATTACTTTTGTAACTTTGTTACTTTAGCAACAGATATATACTTTATAGAATGGAAATATTTATTTATTTTGGATAATAGATAGAATCAAATTTTAAACGTTCTTTTTATGAGGAAGAAATTTTTTAAGAAATCGGTGGTATTTTGAAAGTCCAAGATATCTAATATAAAATTTGATAATTCCGATAAAAGCTCGCGCCTATTTATATATCGTGAATAATAAGTGAAAATTTCAAGAAAGTTCACCGATGACTTTCTAGACCGAGTAAAAGATTCACTTTTGTGGGATTCGAATATGGTCAAGCCTGGACGTTATTACGCTTTCTCGTTCGCCAACCAATTATTATTTTCTTTTTTTCTTTTTTCCTCTCTCTCTCTCTCTCTACTTGTTATCTTCAACGTTCAAGAGAATCGTTTCTCATCGTATCATCGACGTGTTTCTTTTTTTTTTCACGTCGATTCTCGTCACACGATGTTTCTGTGTTTGATGCAACAAAGTTTTTTTCAGTTTTTTGAAAAAAGTGAACACATAATCTCGCTTATTATGCGAATAATTGTATCGAATATAATTGGACAAATATATTCGATCCTCGGTCTTCTTGCTGCAAATAGAAACGTATCATAATCTGCCTGAGAAAGAGTTGATACACGATTCAAGATAAACTTTAAAGATTTCAAGATAAAAGTTTTGCGCATTCGAGTGTCGTGCATGCAGCATGCGGATTGCAATAACAACAAGTAGAAAAATAAAAGAGATCGATTAGTCAGAAACGGAATTCTACTCCGCGTGAAAACGTGGACAAGTCTTACATAACCTATCGAGGTTCTATCGGGTCTGAGAATCGTACGTATCGGTGATTCATACCGTGAAAATGGATAAAGTGATGAATAGTCCGATAAGACAATCTCTGCTCTTTGGTTCACAGAAAATAATAATATCAAGAGAATTTTCTCTTTGGCCTTTGAATTAAAACCATTTTGAGGATATTTTTATTATTATCGGTGAAACGAAAGAATAATGATATTTAAAATTTATAAGATATAATTAAGTTTTTTTTTCTTTTTTAAATACTCGATATACGAAGTCAATATATTCGTGAAATTATTCTAAAGGTTAAAACGTGTACAAAAATTTCAATCGAGGCTTATCTATTAAGTTGTTAAGTTATTAAGTTATTTATTAACTCGAACTTATTTATTAAGTTGTAAGATGAAGCAAGATGGAGACAAATCACGATAATGATATGACAAAGATAGTTTACTTGATCCACTGAAAATTTTGTATACTATATTCAACATATTACAAATGTATCATATGCAGAGTATTAACCTATTGAAAAAATAACTAAAATGAAAATTTCGAATAAAGTTACTTTAAGTAATTACGAATAACATTTATTCGTAAATATTGTAATCCATTTGTTTTTCTCAGATGTTTGGCATTATAATTATTTGCAATTATTATTGTTTTAAACAATAACTTATGGAAGTAACTTTATTCGTAATTTTAACTATTAAATTTTGCCCATCACTGACTATATATATACTACATTATTTTAAAAATTTAACGTTCCACAAATATACTATATATTATATTCCACATGTCAAAAATATATTATTGCAAAGTTGGACAAAAAATAACCAAAATTAAATTAAAAATTTCGAATAAAGTTTTAAATATTAAAATGAACTTTATTTATAAATTTAACTATTAAATTTTATTATATTATTTTAAAAATTTAACGTTCCATAAATATACTACATACACTATATTCACATGTTGCAAATATATTATTGCAGAGTTGGGCATTGAAAAAATAACCAAAATTAAATTAAAAATTTCGAATAAAGTTATTTTAAGTATTAAAATGAACTTTATTCGTAAATTTAACTATTAAATTTTATTACATTATTTTAAAAATTTAACGTTCCAAAAATATACTACATACATTATATTCACATGTTGCAAATATATTATTGCAGAGTTGGGCATTGAAAAAATAACGAAAATTAAATTAAAAATTTCGAATAAAGTTATTTTAAGTATTAAAATGAACTTTATTTATAAATTTAACTATTAAATTTTATTACATTATTTTAAAAATTTAACGTTCCACAAATATACTATATACACTATATTCCACATGTCACAAATATATTATTGCAGAATTAAAAAAATAACGAAAATTAAATTAAAAATTTCGAATAAAGTTATTTTAAATATTAAAACTTTATTCGTAACTTTAACTATTAAATTTTGCCCATCACTGACTATACATACATATACTACATTATTCCAAAAATTAAAACGTTCCACAAATACACTGTATACTCTACATACCGCGAATATACTATACATTCTCTATATATTATATACCGTGAAAAAATTTATTATAACATGAAATGATGAACCGAGTAGATATAATATACAGGATTCGATAAAGTTACGATGGAGTGTCTAGGAATCTAGGAAGATGGCGGTGATTGTGGAGCAAATTAATTAAAGCGGTGATCAACAGGCATTGTTCGTTCATGTGAACGAAGGAAGCGATTCGAGCGGAAGAGAGATGGCTTGTACTTGGGAGCGGGCTCGATCGAGAGAGAAGAAAGGAGGAAGAGGGTTGTAGGTATCGTAATACAATACTATTAGTTGAACTTGAGCTACTTATGAATGACCTTGTCTGGTTCAGGCACAACAGCGCATCCACACGGTGTCAGAGTGTCCTTTGACGCTCGTATGCGTGAATGTACGTCTTGTTGTGGCTGTGCTCATTGTGTTTTTTACGCGTCGGCTAACCCGAGTATATCAGAGACCCCAGCTTGGATATCACAACAGGAGACGAGGTCTGTTTCGTTTGTCACTGAAAACGTTGTGCTATCAATGTTGCAAAATAGAGGTGTTGTGTTTCCCCTGAACGCCAGACTTACTTCTTCTTTGCCTTCTTCTTCGTTCCACAACTTCTTGGCTGTGTCTGAAAAGCAACAAGACTCGATCTCTGACATCTGGCAACATTGTGTAAACGCCATTTCTGCTTCCACTCTGCTTCTCTGATTCCTCTTTATATCCATTGATTTTTTTTTTTTTTTTT
>NW_006263371.1:603141-610314 GCF_000469605.1 Apis dorsata
TCAGTAAGGACAATTTATATAACATAAGAAATTTATTTTCAAAGAATTTGAATCTGCTGCTTCGTTAATAATTGTTTATTACTATAATAATTATTCTTTTAAAGAAAATGTAAGGAAATATTTACATTCAGCGTTCAAAAGCTCGTTATGAAATACGATTTAGATTCTCGAAATTTTGGCAAACTCGATACTCGTGTGTCACGAGATACTTTCGAGAGTCCAACTCGACTCGAGAGTATCCGAAATTTTCGAATTCCCTCTAGCAATCGAACAACATTATTTTCCTCTTCTGAAACCAATTTTCGAGGGGATTGAGATCAACATCCTCGTCGAGTGACACTCGTTTAAAAAAAGAAAAAAAATATTCGTATAACACCGCTTTGATGAACTCTCTTTGACCGACTCTAGATTTGCGAGTGACGTCATGTAGCGAGTCAATTGGCGCACCAAAAATACCTAGCCAACTGGTCATTAGTCAGGACTCAAATCTGTACACATTGTATACAAATGTGATAAATATTATTAACGAACGACGTTAAAGAGAATTATATTCTCGCATCAACCCATTCCCGATTCGACCGTACTTCATCACAGCTGCGTATCGACAAATGTCCCCACAAAATATTAACCTCGTTCGAACATTTGCAAAGTTCAATACGACCGGTTTTAATGATCACAAATAGTCACGTTCCACGTATTCCACCATTTGTTACGAAACGAAATAAATTTCGTAGCAGGTCGTTGCCTGGCTTCGTATTCCTTGGCTTTCGTGCAAGGAAATTGCGTTCCATCGGGGCGCAAGTGTGACATTGGCCAGGCGCAGTAGTATAACATTATCGAGGTCTCTCAATTGCTGGTCTCCTCTCTCTCTCTCTCTCTTTGCTTGGCCGGGCGCTCGAAGGACAATGGGCGAGGAGGAGGAGGGGGAAGAAGAGAGATCGGGGGAGGAAAGAAAGCAGGAAGGAGAGTAATAGGGGAGGGGGAGGGGAGGACAATGCGCGTGAGCCTTAACATCTGTCCGGAAGTGCGTAGACGCCTTCCATTTTCGTTTTCATTTGCATACGGTGTCCACTGTGCGCGCGCCTCGTGGCACGATGCAATCGCGTCGAGTACCGTGCAAACGGGATCGCTTTGGGAACGCGTCTTAATTCCGTAAATACGCCGCGCGGCGCGTTCTAGAGGTTTAGGGATTATTTTCACTTGGGATATAAAATTTTTTTTTGAATTTTCTATCGAGCGTGGCGATATCAGGGGGGTGGATAAAATATTATTTATTAGTGGATAAAAAATAGTAGAAATGGTAAAAGTAACTTTTTTTAATTTGCACGATTCACGTGTAGCATTATATGGAGATATATATGGCGTATCTTTTGTATCTTTTAGAGTGAATAAAATAAGAGAAGCAACTCTGTTACGAAAGGTCATCGACATTTTTTTTATTTGCTGAAAAGATAAGATACTTTTTATCAGAAATATGATCTTTATGTATATATATAGCGAATAAGAGTGTATCATTTAACTTTTCTGTTTTTTTTTTATTTTTTGAAACGCGATATTACGGAATTTATTTAACGTTAGCAGCGAAAATGCGGGGTTCTCTTTTTTTTTTTTTTTTTTTTTACGTATGCAAAAATAACAATTCGGTGCAACAGGATACTTTGCATACGGTTTCTTAAAAAGAAAAAGGAAAGAAATATTCGAGCATGATGCAATAATATAAAGCTGTTCTTTTCTCGGAAAGGGTGAAAAGGATTCTCTTTTGCCAGAGAGAGACAATGGCGAAGAAAAACGAATTCGTTCTTCTTTTTTTCTTTCTTTTCCCTTTCTTTTTAAATTCTAGATCTCATCTCGATCTTTGATAAACGTTTCGTAATTTATCCGGCCATTGTGTGCGAATTGCCATCGTCGATATTCGGGATCTATCTGTCTCTCCGTTTCGTCGTCGCTCGCTTTTGTACTCGGGATCTCCGCGATCTATCTTTCGCAATAATTTCAAAAAAGGTCGCTTATCCCCAAGGTTCATCCTCCGCCATAGATTCGATCTAGAATGGACGAGGAAGGAGAGAGAAGCACTCGTGGTGGATCGAAATACGCGAATTTCTCGCGGAACAGTAGACATTCCTTGGCCATCCGAGAAACTCTCGCAACTCTCTCCTCTCTCGAAAATTTAAATCTGAGTTCGCGCTCCTCTAAAATTCCCCGTAATATCTATATACTTCTAAAATAACAGATCCGCTATCCACTATACTCATTCCTATAATTTTAAACCTTGATCCTGGACATTCTATCCAATTCTTATTACCCGACTATTATCTAACTATAACCATTTTAAAATAACCCATACAGATATCTCTAAATTCCATATATCTAAAAACAAACAAATAATTTCTTATCCATATCAAACTTGTCCACGAATTCGACCATGAATTCGTCCCGAAAATCTTTGATCCCACAACATACATCCTTCTTCTTGTAATCCTTCTCTTTCTCAATTACTGGATCTTAAAATAATTCACATGCGTAGTCTGGACTATGGAGGAGGGGGGGAGGGATTACCACAGCCGAGTCCCCGAGTTTGGGCACAGAGATCGAAGAGGCGGGTGGGGGGAGGGCGCCACTGTGCCAGTTTAATCTCGCAGCATTGACGTAGGTCGAGGGAAGAGGTGCATTGTCTGTCCGTCTGTCTCTGCGGCACGGTGTGTTCGCATGCGTAAGAGGTCGATGCGTCGAGCTCCTCTCCTCTTTGTCCCTCATCTTCTCGCCGCGGTGAAGTAGTCGCCGCCGCAGCCGCACCACAACCACAAGCAACGCGCAAACAACGCGATTCCTGCACGACACGGGCGCGCGTGCGCACGGGCGCCTCGCACCACGATCGCACAGAGGGTGAAATTAAAAATACCGTGAAACCCTCGGTTGCACGCCCGTCTCTGTACGCTTTCCTCTGACGCGTTCAGGGCCGTCGAGCACGAAAACTGAGCCCCGCTTTTCCTTTTGCCCGCTCGATCGAGGCCACAGCCGCTGATTTATAGGGTATTTACCCTTCTATTTATGGGCTGGCTGGACGCCGGTCGACGCTTCTAATGCAGCCCCCGAACACACGTTATTGTTATTGTTATTATTATTACAGCGAGATCGTCGTCGATCGGATTCTTCCTTCCTCCATCTTCGGGCGAGGGAAAGAAATTTTATATGCGATTACGCGCGTTTTTTTTTTTTTTTTTGCTTCCTTTCTTGAGGGGGGGGATGAAAATATATTCCTTTTTTTTTTTGGAAAGGATCGTGTTTTAAAAATTGTTAAATTTTCTTTCTTGAGGGGAGGGATGAAAATATATTTCTTTTTTTTTTTTTTGAAAGGATCGTATTTTAAAAATTGTTAAATGCTTCCTTTCTTGAGGAGAGGGATGAAGATATATTCCTTTTTTTTTTTTTTTGAAAGAATCATGTTTTAAAAATTGTTAAATGTTTTCTTTCTTGAGGAGAGGAATGAAGATATATTCCTTTTTTGAAAGAATCGCGTTCTAAAAATTGTTAAATGCTTCCTTTCTTGAGGAGAGGGATGAAGATATGTATTTCTTTTCTTTTTTTGAAAAGATCGTGTTTTAAAAATTGTTAAATGCTTCCTTTCTTGAGGAGAGGGATAAAAATATATTTCTTTTTTTTTTTTAAGGATCGCGTTCTAAAAATTGTTAAATGCTTCCTTTCTTGAGGAGAGGGATAAAAATATATTTCTTTTTTTTTTTTAAGGATCGCGTTCTAAAAATTGTTAAATGCTTTCTTTTTTGAAGAGAGGGATAAAAATATATTTCTTTTTTTTTTTTAAAGATCGCGTTCTAAAAATTGTTAAATGCTTTCTTTCTTGAAAAGAGGGATGAAGATATATTTCTTTTTTGAAAGGATCGCGTTCTAAAAATTGTTAAATGCTTCCTTTCTTGAGGAGAGGGATAAAAATATATTTCTTTTTTTTTTTTTTTAAAAAGATCGCGTTCTAAAAATTGTTAAATGCTTCCTTTCTTGAGGAGAGGGATAAAAATATATTTCTTTTTTTTTTTTTTTAAAAAGATCGCGTTCTAAAAATTGTTAAATGCTTCCTTTCTTGAGAAGAGGGATGATGAAGATATATTTTTTTTTTTTTATTCCTTTGTAAAAATGACGAGAAATATAATATTCGATTAACTCGCTTAAGTTTATCGAAAACTAATTTATTTTTGTGTAATAACAGGTCGTACAAATTGCATATCATGAGAATTATTGGAACGTGTTATAGGGGAAAATAAGAACGAAAATTTATCGCTTGATTTTTTTTTTGTACCATAATTGCATGCAGACGTTTAATCGCGATATAGATCCATTAAAAGAAACATTCAATTTCTTTTTTTAATCGTATCACGTGTGTTTTCACTTTGAGAACGTTATTAAAGAATCCTCGAAATTTTTCCTTGAATTTTTTCTTACATAAATTTAAGCAGAAACTGTCAGATTTCTGTCCTTTTTTTCTTCTCTCGTTTTGGAAAAATTCGAGTTTCAATAGATATCAGGAGAAATCGTATTAAATTAATCAAATTCGCGACGGATTTGTCAGGATCGTTTAGATCGTTTGGCTGCGCGTTCCACTTTGCCCGCGATTATTCCGTGAAAATTAATTTTCCGGCTTCCAAGAGAAACGCGCATGCATTTTAAGAGCAACATACTTGGCGATCCTCTGGCGAACACGCGTCATTCCGTTTCGAAAGATATTACGTTCCTTTGTTTTTTTTCTTCCTCTCAAAACTGCGAAACTTCAAAGTCCAAGTTCTAAATCGAAATTATTTCGATTATCGTGAAATCTATCCGTTTTCTCCACGCAATAGCAACGAATGTAACGTAAAATTAATAAATACCATTTCTCGTTCAAATTTCTTGATAATCGAAAAGATTATCAACTCGTAAACTGCACTATATAATTCTATTCGAATCAGTTACGTTAAAACGTAATATACACGATATTACAGCAACCTCGAAATTCCTCTTTACTCTCACAAATTATATCAAAACTTCGTTACACGAAAATGTTTTCCACTGTCTCTTCGATTAATATTCCCATAATATAATTTAAAATATAAATAATAAATAATATCCTCGAAACGATCCTGGAAAGTCAGCGTGTCATACATAACCTAACCTAAATCCACTGATCTCTTTCCCCGAAATTATTTCGATTATCGTGAAATCTATGCGTTTTCTTCACGCAATAGCAACGTGAATGTAACGTAAAATTAATAAATACCATTTCTCGTTCAAATTTCTTGATAATCGAAAAGATTATCAACTCGTAAACTGTGCACTATATAATTCTATTCGAATCAGTTAAAACGTAAACCAAATAAACACGATATTACAGCAACCTCGAAAATCGAATTCCTCTTTACTCTTACAAATTATATCAAAACTTCACGAAAACTTTTTCCATTTCTCTTCGACAAATATTGACACGATATAATTTAGAATAATTAGAATAATCTAGAATAAAAGATCGATGAATATCCTGGAAAGTCAGTTACGGAAAGTCAGCGTGTCATACATAACCTATAACCTGAATCCACCGATCTTCTCTCCCCCCGTGGCAATAATCCGTGAACTGATAACTGATCCCTAAAACGGCCCCGTTTTCTCTTTGTTCCAGATGGTGGTGGTGGTGGTGGTGGTTGAGCAGCCG
The DNA here is from genome assembly GCF_000469605.1 of Apis dorsata. Taxonomy (NCBI): domain Eukaryota; kingdom Metazoa; phylum Arthropoda; class Insecta; order Hymenoptera; family Apidae; genus Apis; species Apis dorsata. Next base: position 608,834 of record NW_006263371.1, read on the forward strand.
GTGGAGGAGGGCGGGTGCGGGGCCCAGGGCGATGTGGCTAGCAAGTGGGAAAACTCGAGGAGGTGATAACGACTTCTGACCTTCCGTGAGAGTGCGTACCGCGGCGTAGAGGGCGCCGCCGTCGATTGTCAAGCGAAAAGGCTCACCATTCGGAAGAAAACGAGGAGGAAAAGGCGAAAAAAGAAGAAGGAGAAGAGGAAGAGGACGAAAAAAACGAAGGAAGAGGAACGGTGAGACGAAGACGAAGGAAGAGACGAAGGGAGGAGAGAGAGAGAGAGAGAGAGAGAGGGGAAGAACATTGTAAAGAGGAGGAAACGAGGAATACACACACCACACACAACATACACACACACATACACACGTGCTTTCGAGACGGAATATAAACTGACAACTGGTGGAGGGAGAGAGAGAGAGAGAGAGAGATCGAACGAGAAGGGGAAGGGGTTGGAAAAAGCGGGAGAACCTTGAGAAGTTAGTAAAAGTCCCTTCCCTTTTGACCAGAGTTGGCCGGACGAGCACACAAGACAAGCCCATTCTTCTCCTTTACAGCGGGTAATCGCTGCGTTGCTCCTACGTTGGAAAAAAAAAAATTAATAATAATAATAATAACTATAATAATAATAACAATAACATTAATAATAATAATAATAATAATAATAATAATAATAACAATATTAATAATAATAACTTCTACCTTGAGAACATATACCTCGTGCGTACAAGTACCTTCAAACTTAAACCTCTTTTTCGCAGCGTAATAGTGCCTAGGCCCCTCCGAAGAACGCGACTACAAATAATAATAATACAAAATAATAATAATAATAATAATAAAAATAATAATAATAATAATATTAATAATAATAATAATACAAAATAATAATATTAATAATAATAGCAACGTTATACACACACACATATATATATATAAATATTATATATATATATCTATATAGAGACAAAAAGAATCAGAGAGAGAGAGAAAAAGAGAAAGAGCGCGGGAGAAAATTTTAAATAATAGAAGAGGAAAGGAAGAGAAGAGAATTTTAACGTTTTAATCGTCACTTTGCGTTTGGAAAGTCAAACAGCCCTTTTACATACATATACACATTGTGCATATACACACATATACACGCATAAAAGGTCCCCGGTGGCCGTATGTATACGGACGTGAACGTATAACGAGAGAGAGAGAGAGAAAGAGAGAGAGAGAGAGAGAAAGAGAAGAATAATAATCTTCTCGATTCGAGATCGACGGACGAACGAACGAACGAACGAACGAAGTTACGTTACGAAAGAACGTTGAAAACGAGAGAGGAAAGATTTCCAAGATTGGATTTGGTTTAGAAATTCTCGTTTCATAACGATACCTCTCCCCCTTCGAGCCCTTTATAATCGATTAATATACGAACCAGGACAGCGAAGTACCTGCAGACACAGATATATTTATAAGAATAATATTTATATGATATATATATATATAT
>NW_006263371.1:610608-619948 GCF_000469605.1 Apis dorsata
TATACACACATATAAGTAATAGAAACAACAAGCAACAAAGGGCAAAGAGAATAACAACAACAACAATAAAACAACAACAGTAAGAATAATAAAATAATAAAAATAATAAACGATAGCTGTTAAGAAGAAAAGAAAGAAGAGAAGAGGATCGTACAAGAGGAGTGTGAACGCTTATACATAATTCTAGAAACGCGCTACGGTTAAGAGTACTTCCACATTGCGATTAATTAATTTCAACTCAAGCGATTGCTGCGCCTGTTCTACATACACGATCAAGGTGAGTCACATTTATCCTTCTCCGCGTTTAATTTTTCTATCCGAAATTTTCCATCCAACCTATTAATCACCCATACCACACTTTTCTGCACAAAGAGGATCCTTGGCATAGCTTAAAACTTCCCCTCTCCGCGAGAAACGCGATAGAAACCGGCACATCGCCTAGAGAAGAAGGAAACACGCGTTCACAATCGATCGACACGCGTTGTGAAAATTATTCTCACGATTTTGCGTTCACCGAGCGTGCGAGCGAGAGAGAGCGAGAGCGAAAGAGAGAGAGAGCGAGAGAGAGATCCGATATCGGCGGCGGCGGATGCTTTCTCGAAAACGACTCGTCTCTCTTCGTTAACGCGTACTCGATATCCGGAAAGCGGTTACTTTTACCACGCGCTATCTAGCCGCGGGAATCTTCGTTCTCGCGCGATAATTAGCGGCTACGGGGGGACGAAAAAGCCGGAGCCTCGTCGAAGTGAAAGGTGGGCTCGATATAGGCCTTCCCGCGGCCCCCTATCTGCCGCGTCGATCTCCTCGCGCCTCCCCTCCCCGCCTCGTTTCGTCGAGTAAATTATCCCGAGGAATTCTTTTTATTTTTCCTTTCTTTCTTTTACGATCGTACGCTCGACATTCGCCCTCTTTACTCCGTGCCCGTTCACTTTCACTCGCGCGCGCGCGAAAAAAAAGTTATTTATTATTACTGGACGAATCCGTCCGTCCGTATGAAATTCACGTACGATTTCGACGACCGTGGCCGTTAGTAATATAAATTCCAGGACCGAGAGGGTTTCGTTGACAAAAATGGTGATCTAACCTATATAGAGTTGTTGCGCGAGATGGTTTTAACCTTGAGCTCGATCTGCGTTTAATCCATCCGTGAATTACACGTTTGAGCTTCTAACTCAAGCATATTGTTATGGTTCCATAAGCGATTGCCATGGGGATACGTAGTAGGATATTACATGGTATGATCCCCATGCATCAGGTATGAGAACGTGCGTTCTCTATCTTGTGACTTGTATTACTAATAAATAGAAGAAGAGGAAGAAGAAAGAAGAAAAATACTAACAGAACTTGGCACACAGTTGGAACGAGTTCACTCGTAAACGTGTTAAGAATTTTATAAAAGGGCGCATGATTCGTATATACGGATGATCGAGAAAATCGATCGAGCATTATAAAATTATTAAATCGTTTTAGAAAGATTTTTAACACGGGATAAAACTCGATTCAAATTTAGAAATTTAGTTGCCATCAACGAAAATCTAATCAATCCTCTTAAGATTAAAAAATTTCTCATCTCGCAGAGCTGACTATTTAGAGATTATCTAAAGCGTTAACCCCTTAAACAATTTCCTCCGAGCGATTGGCAATCGTGTCGGGTTTGTTGTTGCGTGCGAAATCCATGCGAGACCCATAGCGATTTAGGTATCGATGCACGGGCATGCGCGGGTACGCGATTCGCGCTGCGGTAGGTGATTCGTTGGTTTTTCATGGTGAGCAACTAACGGGTACCTTAGCGAGTCGTTTGGCTCACAGGTAGCAGGGAGTCATTGTCCGCCGTTTACGTGACGAATTTCCCGTGCCTGCTCGTCTTCGCGAGTATCGTTCTGCCGTTCACGGCCACGCTATTCGCATTTTAAGAGCTTTCTAAGAAGCCTTGGACAGTCTAGTCGCCTAGCCTCGATGTATTCGTATTTATATACTTACTCCTCCTTCCTGCCTTCTTTTTAAATTTCTTTCCAACCTCGTCTGTACGATTTTAATTTTTTTCCCATTGTGTATCGAGCTGCGTATCGCTCGATTCGATCTTTACGACCATTTTGAAATGGTCATTTTCACGGATGGCCGCGTCTTAATGTCTTACTTTTTTCTAAATTTCTTTAACCTTGGATTCCTTCCTCGCCTCGTATGCAACACGAGAAGAGAATTTTTCGTGGATTTCGTTCGGAAGTTGGAAGGGGAGAAAGAAATGACGAATCGTGTTGTAGTTACCGATTTATTATTGCGATTGTTAGCGGTGTTCACGTGAAATGTTTTGTTTTGGATAAAAAATTGGATACTGGTTGCTTATATCTTTGCGTTAATAGTTTTATGTCGTGGATAACGGTTATTCCTTTATGTCGTGTAAACGGTTTTGTCTGTTAGTTTTTGTTTGGTATAATTTTTCTCGTTCATTTTTCCTCGTGAATAATCATGAATCTCTCTTTCTATCTCTCTTTCTCTCTACCGCGATTCATACGAACTCGACTTCTATCGAGGTTACCGATGAACGATAATGTCGGAATTAATTATTTTAATTGATTCATCCGTGTATGGAACCGTATATGTATAGATAGAAATCAGAGATTAGATTACAAATGAGAAGTTTGTATTATTTATTCGTAATATTATTCGTATAAAATTAAAATTATATTATGAAATTCTTATTTCTTATTATGTCACAATTTCATGAATGACAATCGATGAACGTAACTGAACAAAATACACTCGGTATTTTAAATATTAATATATCGATGTTGAGATTAATCGTTAAATGTTTCCATATTTTTTTTTCTTTTTCCACGAAAAAAAAAATAAAAATTATAAATATAAAAATATAAATAAAAAAAAAATAGAAAAAGAAAAAAAATTAAGTATTAATACATTAATGTTCAGATTAATCGTTAAATGTTTCCATATATTTTTTTCTTCTTTCACGAAAAATTAAAAATCTGTTAATTAAACGCGTGTATATATGTACGTGATTCTATTAATAGAAACGTAGACGTAAACATCACGTGATGCATTATTTGAAACCATTCATTCGCCTCATTATTATATATACATCTTTCTTTTTTCTTTTCTAGTCGTTACCGTTTTAAATCTAGCCGAGTCGACTTATTAGTCGCGTGAGACATCCTGTATAATACATGTGCATGCATATTCCAATGTATCGTGACGGCAGTCAATGTGCTAATATTCATAGTTAGTGTTAATGAACCTTGTTAGGTATAAGTCAGCATTCCGCTTACCTTAGAAGTCGCAATCTCTTTTCTACATCGTGACTTAAACTTCATCACGATTTACTCACTACCTTCTTTTATAGTTTTCGTTCGCCAACATTGACATCGTCGATCATCGAATCTCGTGGAAAAGTGCTCATTCGCGGAATTGCTGAGAGAATTTATCGTACAAAAGAGAAAGAGAGGAGAGGGGTAGTAATTAATAATAAAATTTAGAAAGAAAAAGAGGAAGAGGAAAATCGAATAATATCGGTCGCTCTTGCTTGCGAAATAACTTTATTAATATTTATACAATTTGAAATTCATCCTAGATGTCGCGATCTTCGTTCACGCATTCCATTGATGAATTTCCTTTGTTGTTAAAAAAAAGATCTTCGACTTAACTCGATCGTTGAAATAACAATTGCAAAGATTAAATTACAGTAATTATTCGAACAATGAATAATATTTTTAAAAGAGAATAAAAAAAATTATTTATTATTATTATTGTATTATTATTAAATTATAATTATTATATTATTACGGATATTTGAACGGCAAACAATGAGTAAATGTTAAAAATAATTCCAAAGTGCATATTGATAAACACACAACGTTTGCATGTACGTGTATTTATCGAAGTTATTATTCGGAATGTCGTTCTGACTTCTTTCCGCGATTTTAAAGATCTAATTCAAGAAGCGACACGATCGAAGATCGCGACAAGAATCGACGGTAGACAAACAATAGAGAAGAAGAAGAAGAAGAAGAAAAAAATCGTTTGCTTTACAGTTATCGGGGGTTCGTTGAAATTCTCGACATCGTTCGCTCACACGTGCTTCGATTACCTCTTCCACGTCCCACGAAGCCCGTTCGTGATTTCGCGCCAACTCCTCGGTCAATTGTTCCCTGTACTGTATCGAGCCGAGTGATTATATTTGAATATGAAATATTTATCCGTGCCATTCTCCAAAGTATCTTTCGAATCCTCTCTCAATCCTTTTTTTTTTTTTTTTCAATAATTCGATTCGTTTGAAAAAAAGATTTAAAGAAATTTTTCCATCGAAGTTGAAATAAAAAATAATATTTCATGAGGAACGAAAAAGAAGAAGAAATGGTTCGCATATATATTATTATTAGATATTTTCTGAATATTGCCCAATAATTTGATTCGTTTGAAAAAAAGATTTAAAGAAATTTTTCCATCGAAGTTGAAATAAAAAATAATATTTCATGAGGAACGAAAAAGAAGAAGAAATGGTTCGCATATATATTATTATTAGATATTTTCTGAATATTGCCCAATAATTTGATTCGTTTGAAAAAAAGATTTAAAGAAATTTTTCCATCGATCGAAGTTGAAATAAAAAATAATATTTCATGAGGAACGAAAAAGAAGAAGAAATGGCTCGCATATATATTATTGTTAGACACTTTCTGAATATTGCCCAATAATTTGATTCGTTTGAAAAAAAGATTTAAACAAATTTTTCCATCGAAGTTGAAATAAAAAATAATATTTCATGAGGAACGAAAAAGAAGAAGAAATGGCTCGCAAATATATTATTGTTAGATACTTTCTGAATATTGTCCATCCAATAATTTGATTTGTTTGAAAAAAAGATTTAAAGAAATTTTTCCATCGAAGTTGAAATAAAAAATATTTCATGAGGAACGAAAAAGAAGAAGAAATGGCTCGCAAATATATTATTGTTAGATACTTTCTGAATATTGTCCATCCAATAATTCGAATGGTTTGAAAAAAAGATTTAAAAAAATTTTTCCATCGAAGTTGAAATAAAAAATAATATTTCATGAGGAACGAAAAAGAAGAAGAAATGGCTCGCATATATATTATTGTTAGACACTTTCTGAATATTGTCCATCCAATAATTCGAATGGTTTGAAAAAAAGATTTAAAGAAATTTTTCCATCGATCGAAGTTGAAATAAAAAATAATATTTCATGAGGAACGAAAAAGAAGAAGAAATGGCTCGCATTAGACACTTTCTGAATATTGTCCATCCAATTATATCGTCTTCTATCCTCAATATATAACCAAGATTCCACACCAACAACAGAAAGAAGTAAGAAGAAATCAAAGGACGTTGATATCCGCTGATATTTTGCCGGATTACGTCGATCGGATTAAGATCGATCGAAAAAGACCGTTCAAGTTTGCCATTGTACTCGGGATGGTTTAATTAATTCGCTACCTCGTTACGGGGGAGAACGAGGAACGTGAGACGTGGTACGCGGGTAGTACGCGGCCAATCGATAGTTCGGTTCACAGGCACGCCCGTCAGGTTACGCGCCGCGGCAGGAGTCGAAATTGCCACGCTGAGACCGGGAGGTGTGTATATTCTCTGGCCAGGAGCGTGCCAGCGTGGCCGGTTGCGACACTTGTTTTGTGACCTGGATATCTCCGCTCGTATACCCACTACCTCGTATACCCAGTTGCCTCTCGAGACTGTTCCTTTCCCGCACCTACTCCTGCCCCTTCTGCACGGAGACCCGTCGATGCCATTCGAATATCTGGTTCACCGTGCCTCTCAACCGCATGCCGGCCGCCCCTCCCTTCTTCGGCAAACCTTCTCCTCGCCCGAATTCTTGCCGTGGAAGAAACCGCGTGTGCGTGCGTCCCCACTTTCCATCCTTCATTCTCAGTTTGCATATTTGGATAAGGTGTGTGGGGCTCCATAGTGCAGAGGAATAGGGATTACTTTTTTTAAATTAGTTATCATTCTAATAGAAATTCATTCTGTGAAATTTCTTTTAGAGACTCTTTTGGTGATCTTGGTCTCTTTTCTTACTTGTATAGATGTGATATTTGCATTGAAGAGGATAGAGCTTGCTTTTTCTTTAGGTGTTTTTGTCCTTCACTTGAAATATTGAAATCTTTCATCTTGTTTGCATATTTGGATAAAATGGAAATAAATTAATTATCATTCTAATAAAAATCTTCTATGAAATTTCTTTTAGAGACTCTTTTGGTGATCTTGGTCTCTCATTTCTTATTTATATGGATGTAAAGTGATATTTGGGGTGCATTGAGAGAGATAGAGCTTGCTTTTTCTTTAAGTGTTTTTATCCTTGAAATCTTTCATCTCGTTTGCCCTCTATTTGGATAAGGTGTATGAAGCTTGGATTGTGCAGGAATAAGGGTTGTTTTTTTTTTTTTAAATTAGTTATTGCTTTAGTAGAAATCTTCTATGAAATTTTTTTTAGAGACTCTTAGTGATCTTGGTCTCTCACTTCTTACTTATATGGATATAAAATGATATTTGGGGTGCATTGAAGAAGGAGAAGAGGTTGCTTTTTCTTTAGGTGTTTTTATTCTTCATTTGAAATCTTTCATCTTGTTTGCATATTTGGATAAGATGTGTGGGGTTCCATAGTGCAGAGGAATAAGAATTGCTTTTTTTTTTTTAAATTAGTTATCATTCTAATAGAAATCTTCTATGAAATTTCTTTTAGAGACTCTTAGTGATCTTGGTCTCCCTCTTCTTACTTATATGGATATAAAGTGATATTTGGGGTGCATGGAAGAGGGATAGAGCTTGCTTTTTCTTTAGATGTTTTTATCCTTGAAATCTTTCATCTCGTTTGCATATTTGAATAAGATGTATGAAACTTGAACATTCTTTGTACAGGAATGAGGGTTTAGTAGAAATCTTTTATGAAATTTTTTTTAGAGACTCTTTTAGTGATCATGGTCTCTTGATTTCATTTATATATATATGGATATAAGATGTACAATATTTGGGGTGCATTCAAAAGGGACAGAGCTTAATTTTTTAAAAATATTTTTATTCTTCATCTTTCGATTTTTTACCTCGTGTGCTTTGAGCTGAGTATCGAAGGGATAAAGATTCTTTTTCTTTTTAAATTCTTATTACTTCTTTGTTCTAAACCAAAGATGGATTATCCTCGCAGAAATTCTGGTGACTTCTAATCTATTGCCTCGTTTGCACGTGTCGGGGTGTATTAAAGGAATTTGTTTTTTTCTCTCCCTCGTCTAGATGTTCTCTTTTCACTTACTTTTATTACACTTACTTTTATTACTCCTTGGATCTTGTGTGTTGACATGAAGGAATGAAAGAATTTGGGGTATGGGGCGCACGAGACTTGAGACTCGGACAAGAAAGGCGGAGAGTAAGCAGGCCGTAAAAGGATCGCGAATCGGTCTCCATCTGAAATCACTGGCAAGACCATGTTTGGTCTTGGTTATCTCGTTTTAACAACAGAAACCTTTGAATCGCTTCATCCTTTCTGTCTCATTTCCACCGACCGCCACAATTCCTCCCCTTTCTTCACCTTTGCATAACTGGTTGATTCATCGGCCAATGATTCATTCCTTCCTATTGCGACTTTTTTTTTTTTCTTTTTCATCGTGCATTTAAAATTTACGTTCGATATTTTTTTTTTCTAACATTTCTCAAAACATCCTCAAACACGTCCCAAGAATACATTCCCCTCGTCTTCCATTCAAGTATCTCGCAGCAAAAATTAATTATCGACCCTGAATTATCTCGAACGAACTCGAAGAAGAACAACTTTCTTCGAAGAAACTCTAATAGCAAAATGACCCAGTGATGAATCGATACCCTTTCGAATTAAAAAATTCGAAATCCTTCCTTTCCCTTCCTAATTCCGTTCGAGTCCAAAAATTTAAAAGCCGTCCTCAAATCGAGGGAAACGATTGACGAGATCTTGGATCCATCTTGTGCTTGAATGCATTCCTGTAGAACTGGCTCTGGCGGCCAATAATAATAACGCCACCACCAGAGAGACAACGAACGAATGAACGAGGAATGATAAAGAGAAAGGGGAAAAAGAAGAAAGAAAAGAAAAAAACAAAAAAGGGGGTGGTGGAGGAAGAACGCGGGGAGCGAGAAATGAGGTAGCTGAGGAACGAGGGGGTGGCGGGCGGGAGAAGCCGACGAGTGTTGAGACTGTATTGATTTCCATTCCGGCCCGTCTGGCTCTAGTCTAGCCCATATCCGGTATTCTTCTCGCACCGCCACGCACGTGTACACGCACCTTTGAATCCGTTCACCGTGGTCCACAGCTCGTTCCTTTCCTATATCAGCGACGCGCAGCGCCGATATCCGAGTTGGATGGACCCGGATGGATCCTCTGAAGATCCGCCTCCTCGTTGATCGAGGATTCGAGTTCGTGTTCCAATAAAGCGTCGTGGAATGTCATTTTATAAGGAATGTTTTAATTGGGACAGGTGGGTTAAGTTTGGATTACATTTTTTGCAATATATTTTGAAGAGGAAAAGAATTGGATGATCTACGTCTGATGGCGATCAATGATGTAAATAAGTAGATATGTATAATGGAGGATAAATTGAAGTTCTTCCTGTTCTTGGGTAAAATAAATTTAATAATAATAATGATTATGAGGTAATAATGTAATATTATTTGTTCGTAGGAAAGTTATATGTAGAAATATTTATACGAATAATCTTATATATTCCTGATCATAAAGCTAAAAATAATATAAAGGATACCAATATTTTTATAATTAATTGATATTAATTATTTTATAATTAAAAATTGGATAATTTATGTCTGATGGCAATGAATGATATAAATAAGTAGACATGGATAAAGGAGGAGGTTTATCGTATTCTTGGTCTTGAATAAAATAAATTTAATAATAATAATGATTATGAAGTAATAATGTAATATTATTTGTTCGTAGGAAAGTTATATGTAGAAATATTTATACGAATGATCCTATATATACCTGATCATAAAGCTAAAAATAATATAAAGGATACCAATATTTTTATAATTAATTGATATTAATCATTTTATAATTAAAAATTGGATAATTTATGTCTGATGATGAATGATATAAATGAATGATATAAATAAGTAGATATGGATAGAGGAGGAGGTTCGTCGTGTTCTTGGTCTTGGGTAAAATAAATTTAATAATAATAATAATTATGAGGTAATAATGTAATATTATTTGTTCGTAGGAAAGTTATATGTAGAAATATTTATACAAATGATCCTATATATACCTGATCATAAAGCTAAAAATAATATAAAGGATACCAATATTTTTAT
>NW_006263371.1:620058-626966 GCF_000469605.1 Apis dorsata
TTTGAATAAAATAAATTTAATAATAATAATAATTATGAGGTAATAATGTAATATTATTTGTTCGTAAGAAAGTTATATGTAGAAATAATTATACGAATGATCCTATATATTCCTGATCATAAAGCTAAAAATAATATAAAGGATACCAATATTTTTATAATTAATTGATATTAATTATTTTATAATTAAAAATTGGATAATTTATGTCTGATGGCAATGAATGATATAAATAAGTAGATATGGATAGAGGAGGAGGTTCGTCGTGTTCTTGATCTTGGGTAAAATAAATTTAATAATAATAATGATTATGACGTAATAATGTAATATTATTTGTTCGTGGAAAAATTATATCTGGAAATATCTATACGAATAATTCTATATATTCCTGATTATAAAGCTAAAAATAATAGGATAATATAATAAAGCTAAAAATATAGGATACCAATATTTTTATGATTAGTTGATATTAATCATTTTATAACTAAAAATTGAATAATGTATTGGCAATGAATGATATAAATAAGTAGATATGTATAATGGAGGATAAATTGAAATTCGTCCTATTCTTGGATAAAATAAATTTCTTAATAATAATAATGATAATGATGGAGATAATAATGAGAATGTAATATTATTTGTTCATGAAAGCTATATCTGGATATATCCTAGTATTAATAGAATTGATCAATTTCTAAATGTCTGAATTAAAAATGGTACGGTAACTATAAAAAAAATTATTAAAAATGCACGTCCAGTTAAAATTGTATTATAAATTTGGTCATTATTAATTCGTGATCCTGGAGAACTTAATTCTGTACGAATGATCTTATATATTCCGATCATAAAGCTGAAAATAATATATAGGATACCAATATTTTTATGATTATTAATCATTTTATAATTAAAAATTGGATAATCTACATCTGATGGTGATGAATGATATAAATAAACAGATAATAGAGGATAAACTAAAGTTGATAATGATGGAAGTAATAATTAGAATGTAATATTATTTGTTCATGGGAAAGCTATATCTGGACATATCCTAGTATTAATAGAATTGATCAATTTCTAAATGTCTGAATTAAAAATGGTATGGTGACTATGAAAAAAACTATTAAAAATGCATGTTTATGATTAGTTGATACTAATCATTTTACAATTAAGATTTTCAAAAATGATTTTTATATTTAATTTTGAAATTTTTAACTTAAAATCTAAAAAATTTATTAAATATTAAAAAGTTAGGTAGGCGTTGTAGGTAGGCTGATGAGAGAAGTTTCACGGAACTGGAGCGGAATTTTCTGCCAAAAATTTGGGATTAGGGCCAACTTATGATTAACTCGGGATCTTTTCATCCGAGAACCCATTCAGTTCGAAAAATCAATTATTAAGAAGAGTAATCCAAGCAAGCTTAATTCCTTATAAATGAAGGTTAACATAATTATTTTTCGAACGAGCAAAAATTATTCAGAATCAAAATTTTGATAATTGGTAACCCCTCCTTCTCTTCTAAAAAAAAGGCTAAAAGAAAATAGACATCGCGTGGAACGACATTGACGGTCAGAATCTTAATTGGATCGCGATGGTGAAAGGAACAAATATATATCCCACATCTCTCTTCGTCCTTCCCTCTCCCTTTCGAGGCTTCACTCGCGGATTCTGGTTCTTTCGTGGTTCCCGAACCGGTTACTTTTCACCGGTATGTCGTCTCGCTTATTGCTGACTAAGTTCTCGTAATTAAAAAATGGCCGAGCTGTAACAAAGGATCTGGATTGGATGATATTTGTTAAACCATTTTGTCCCTCGATTATACATTATCGATACGAAATATGCTTCGATGTATCGACAAAAATGCTATATTTTTTTCTTTAAGAATTCTATTAAATTGTAGTCAATTTTTCGTGGTTTTCAAGTTTTACGACTTTTTTTCACAATTCCCTTTACGAGATATTGTAGACTTTAATGATTGATTATGATGACAATTTTAAGTGAGAATTTTAATTTGAGGGATGCTTCCAAATTTTTGTCACAACTTTGAGTTTTTGCTCCCCAGTTCATTCATGATTATCAAACTTAAGAAAAGGTATATTTTATCGATATCTTCACATTTTTCTACCTTTCCAACCTCCCCAATTCCACAAGATATTCTAATTAAATTGAAGAATGGGTTCCTTGAATTGAAGTGGAACAGAAGGAGCAACAATATGTCCCGGAACATTGAGAGTTCCCTAAGAAGCTATATTGTTTCTCGACTCTGCAGTGTTCGTCGTGAAAAGAGGGAGGGGAGGGGGAATGGAGGGGACAGATAGAGATAGAGAGAGAGAGGGGAGGGGGGAAAAAAAGAGGTCTGCAGAACAGCAGCTAGTTCCCCATTTATGATCCACGATAGAGAAGCGCCTACCGAGGCACAATGAGACGCGTTTATAAGTGGAGTGAATGCATGCGAACAACGAAGGAACGACACTGAACGATCCACGGCGTGCCGTGGTGTTTCTAGCTGCGACGATATAGACGCTCTGGGCTATTGATTTCAGAGCATAAATAGACCCGCGGTCTCTATTATTCAAAATGCGCCTCTACCGCCCCTGCCGCTAACCGTCAGCGCCATCCCTCGCCGGGAAATAATAGCGGTGCTTTCCACCTCTATTTCGACTCCTCACTCTTCTTCAAATCTTCTGTATCTAAATCTTGTCCCATCCCTCGCTCCGTTTCCTCCATATTTATTCCGTGATTATCGTGTTATTATATTCAATATATTTGTATTTATTTATTTATTTATTTTTATTATATTTTTCATCTCGAGTTTTCTATATTTTCTGTCTATTATATCGAGTATAGAGAATTCGTTTGATTAATCTATTACGCAACTTTGAGCAATTCTTTTCAAATTGATTCGTTCCGTTATCGGTTTATGCCTAGAAGCTTTCCTTTCGTAACTAAATTTATTCGTATATTTTTTTATTGATCCTCTTCATTCTAAGAAAATTCCCTAGATATGCACGTGCTCTTTCATCTATAACGTTAGAATTTCTTTAATCTTCTATTATAAAGCATCAAAGATACGGTTTCAAAGGAGGCGATTGTCGAGTAAAATAAAATATTACCAATCGAATTTTTTGTGTTTTTATTATTAAAAGATTTCTAAGATGAATGGTTTTTTTTAAGAGATTTCGATTAATTTAAACAAAAATATGTGTATCATATATTGCTATCTCTAAAAAGAATTAATTATTTTAATCATTTACTTCTTTATTTAATTTCGTAACTAAATTTATTCCTATATTTTTTTATTGATCCTCTTCATTCTAAGAAAATTCCCTAGATATGTACGTGCTCTTTCATCTATAACATTAGAATTTCTTTAATCTTCTATAGGGATATTCTATAGGGATAAGGCATCAAAAATACCGATTAATTTAAACAAAAAGACGTGTGTTTCTGAAAAGGATTAATTATTTTAATCATTTACTTCTTTACTTAATTTCATAACTAAATTTATTCGTAATATTTCTCATTGATCCACTTTACACCAAGAAAATTCCCTAGATATGAATATTTCATCTATAAAATTAGAATTTCTTTAATCTTCTAGATACTAAGGCATCAAACATATCGTTTCAAAGTAGTGATTATCGAATTTTTTGTTTTTTAACAGATTTCGATTAATATAAAAAGAAAAGCACACATATATCACTATCCCTGAAAAGGAATACAATTATTTTTACCTTTTAGATTAATTTATTGTTGTACAAGTATATCTTCCTTTCATCTACCTATGCTCACTCTCATCGATCTTACACCTATAACTCGTTGAAAATACGAAATTCCCTAGATCTCCTCGAGAGAAGACCTCGAGATTCCGTAAAAAAATTTTTCGAACGCGGGTCGAGATTTCCCCTGCGGGGGAAAAAAAGGTCTGGTTGCTCGCGTGCACGCCCGCGTTGGGCTCGAGATTAATTTAACTCCGCTTTACCTTGGCTTTTACGCGACCCTTGCCACTCCCACCTTTCGCCGACCGGTGTCTTGTCCCGTCCTCTCGGCTTTATTGCAACGTTGCAGCGATCCTTGAAACACAATCGCCTCCTCTTCCCGCGAGTCGATTTCGAATTTCCGCGACACCCCGCCGCGTTCCTTTCCTAATCGTTAATTCTCGAACCACGGAGAGGCGTAGGGTTTCAGCCAGGTTTGCTTCGAACGACACGCGACTCTTATTCGCGATCCCCCTTAACCGAACGATTGTAAACTCTCTCGTGGACTGGGCAAATAGAATTCCTCCGCTAATCTCTCCGCTGTTCTATCCTTCCAACGATCGTAGTTTTTTTTTTTATTTTGGAGGGAAGGAAGAGGAAATATTTTTTAATATTTAAAAATAAGAAAATTACCTTTTTATCGTTTATTTAAGAGCGAAATGCGATATCCGTCTGTCAAAAAAGTCAAAAAAGTCTGCGATGAAATATTATTACTTTGCACACTTTTGACTCCGTTCCCTTCAAAAGAAAGTGGGATATATCTGCCATAAAGTGATAAAATATGGATATTGATCTTTTGGAACCTTTTTTTTTTTTTTTTTTTTCGTAGTCGGATATTTTTAAAGATTTATTCTTTTTTTTTTTTTTTTTTTTTTTTGAAGGAAAAAGAAATATTTGGGCCAACGAGATTTGATGAAATTTGGGTTTAAACCCTTTGGAAAAATTTTTTTTTTTTTTTTTTATCATTTTTTTTGAAGAGAAAAGTAATATCTGTGCCAACGAGATATGATGAAATATCGGTATTAATCCTTTGGAACAATATTTTTTTATTTATTTATTTTAGGAAGTAGGAAGCAATATTAGTTTGCGATGAATTCGCGAAATTTCAATTTTCTTTTATTTATTTATTTATTTATTTATTTATTTAATCAATCGAAATGGAAGCTTTTTTTTTTTTATCAAATATTTATACTTTATATTCGACGTTTAATAATATTTTTAACGTTCAGAAATTTTATTTATTTCATCGATGTGTTCCGATTATTTCCGTGAGATATAAATGAGAATAAACTTATTCGTGTCAAACTAAGTCCTCAGATCGTCGAAGGCAGATACGTTAAGTTAAAATTATATTAAGTAGTTTAGGCCGTATAACCGATATAATCGATTAGAGCCAAGAATTATGAGCGCTTGCAGCAATTATTATGTTCTCCCGCCTTTTCTATCGTTTCTTCGAGCACGTTCTCCGTATTCCTGCTGACCCATTAGGGCGTGTGAATCTGATCAATCATTCAGAAATTCCATTTTCTTAAATGTCCATTACAAACCGGTTCTCTCCGACTCTTACGACAAATTACGACAAATGAATTTTTAATTTTTCGTATTACTATAAAATCTTCACGTTATTACACCTTTTTTATCCATCTTGATTCTAATCTTTTATTAAACTGTATTAATTAACACGACATAATATTTATTTATTTTTTCTTTTACTCTCTTTTCAACATTGAACCGACATCTTGAACACTTTCCACAAACCAAATTATATTCGAAAGCTTGCTTACCAAATTTTAAAAATTCATAGATTCTTCAAAATTATATCAATCAATTTTCTCCAAAAACCAAACCAAAAATTCCTAAAATTAATATTTCCTCCTGAAACGAAAAATCGATAGCAAAATTCGGTTAACTTTCGTTAACTAATTTTGAAATTAAAAATTTGTCTCGATCCCATCGGTTGGAATAATTGAGATCTGTACTCCCCATCTGTACGCCTCATAGAATATTATGCTAATACGTTGTGCGCGGTAACGCGCGCGATACTCACGATACTTATTTTTTCTTTTACTCTCTTTTCAACATTGAACCGACATCTTGAACACTTTCCACAAACCAAATTATATTCGAAAGCTTGCTTACCAAATTTTAAAAATTCATAGATTCTTCAAAATTATATCAATCAATTTTCTCCAAAAAGCAAACCAAAAATTCCTAAAATTAATATTTCCTCCTGAAACGAAAAATCGATAGCAAAATTAATTTCAAAAGTAGTTAACGAAAGTTAACCGAATTTTGAGTGAAATTAAAAATTTGTCTCGATCCCATCGGTTGGAATAATTGAGTACTCCCCATCTGTACGCCTCATAGAATATTATGCTAATACATTGTGCGCGGTAACGCGCGCGATACTCGGTCGCAATTATGCTATTGAACACCGTGAAGCTGTTACGGTGCGCTGTACGCCATAATAGCCATCATGAGTTATACTCTGTATATACATCGAGGGAATCTACCGCAGACTCCATGCTGGGCAGCCTTCTTCCATCGTTTTAGCGCTCGAATATTTCTCTTTCTTCCTTTCTTTCTTTTTTTCTTTTTTTTTTTTTTATTTCGAAATCACCGCCTCGATCATTTCGATTCGTCCTTACGTCCCTCTTTTTCCTCTTCTCCTTCTCCTTCTTCTTCTTCTTCTTCTTGCTCGTGCGGTCGATGGCAATGCTTGGTGGAACCTAGCTTGTTCTAGTTTTATCCTTTCAGCTGGAATTACGATTTAAGTGGATAGACGATGTCTTTGAATTTCTCGCTCTTCGTATTCCGTTGGAACAGCTTAATCGGATCGCGCATGGAACGGATTTAATTAGATAAGGAATGGAATATGTGGTATTGTGATTTCTTTTTTCAAATGAAAAATCGGAGGGATAGATTATTTTTAGAAGGAGATCGATATTGTGGACTACTCTTATCTCTTTTTTTTTTTTAGTCGTCCAACGAGAAACGTCTGAATCTACTGGTTTAAATTAAGAATCCTCTTCCGTTTTGTCCATCGTAAATTCAGTATATTACATAATATTTGATTATACAACTGCGAGTATTCGTTAAAGAATGCATTTATTCGTTCGTGAAATGGAAAGGAAGTTTTAAAAAAATTTTTTCCCT
>NW_006263371.1:627048-628694 GCF_000469605.1 Apis dorsata
TCCTTCTCTCCCTTTCAAAGATGGATATCTTTGAAAATTTTAATTATTTTATTTGAAGTTTTATTTGTTTTTTATTTTTACTACTTTTGAAAATATCAAAGTTTGATTTGTCGATGAAAACCACCCACCGTTAAAGAATGCATTTATTCGTTCGTGAAATGGAAAGGAAGTTTTAAAAAAATTTTTTCCCTTCCTCCTCTCCCTTTCAAAGATGGATATCTTTGAAAATTTTAATTATTTTATTTGAAGTTTTATTTGTTTTTTATTTTTACTACTTTTGAAAATATCAAAGTTTGATTTGTCGATGAAAACCACCCACGGTGTATAATAATATAACAATCAACACGTTTGATAATGCTTATAATTCATTTTGCGGTATAATTATTGCATCAACGTTAGGCGGCGTGGGCGCGATACGATCGGTCAGGGTTATCGATTACTGCGAAGGTCTGCCTGAATTTCGTTACCTTTAGTTACCATGACGGTGATACTGCAATATTATTAATGTGATATATTTTTTTCGACAATATATCGTTTATAGAATGTTCACGGGGATATTAATTGAGAAAAATAATAAATTATATTGTATCGTAATATCGTAAATCAAATGTTTTGGATTGCAATTAATCAAAAATTGGATACGAGGAAAAATAAAAATTATAAATTCGAAGTATAATGTTAATGTCACTTTTTTCATTTCGTGGTTTGACAAAATTGTCAGTTAAAGTATTCGTTGTGAAGTGAAATTATTATTATTTGATTTTATAAAATATCCATTAACAATTGTTCAGAAAAATTATTCAAATTCGAAATGTCTTCTATACAATCGATTTAAAATAGTTTATAATATTTCAATCAAATCAATTAAAAGAAGTATGTTCATCAAATTCATCAAATGAAATTTAATCATTATCTTAATTCTCAGAAAAATATTCATTTGAATTGGAAGTAAAATTTATTGCTATTTCATTTTAAGTACATTCGTGAAAATATCCATCAACAACTCAGAGAGAAAAATCATTCAAATTCTATACAATCAATGTAAAATCATAATATTTCAATCATTGAAAAAAATATGTTCATCAAATTATATAAAATTTAATTATTATCTTAATTCTCAGAAAAATATTCATAAAATCTTATTATTTCAAATTCAAAATGCCAATATCAATCTAAAATCACGTTCACGATATTTCAATCATCAATTAGAAAAAAAAAAGGAAAATATTCATCAAATTCAGCAAATTATATAAAATTTAATCATTACCTTAATTTTCAGAAAAATATTCATTTGAATTGTGAAATAAAATCTTACTATTTCAAATTCAAAATGCCAATATCAATCTAAAATCACGATATTTCAATCATCAATTAGAAAAAAAAAAGGAAAATATTCATCAAATTCAGCAAATTATATAAAATTTAATCATTACCTTAATTTTCAGAAAAATATTCATTTGAATTGTGAAATAAAATCTTACTATTTCAAATTCAAAATGCCAATATCAATCTAAAATCACGTTCACGATATTTTAATCATCAATTAGAAAAAAAAAAAAAAGGAAAATATTCATCAAATTCATCAAATTATATAAAATTTAATCATTACCTTAATTTTCAGAAAAATATTCATTTGAATTGTGAAA
>NW_006263371.1:628966-637365 GCF_000469605.1 Apis dorsata
AGAATTTAAAATGAAATTTGCGGTTTCATCTCGATTCGATCGATCAATCTTTTGGACCGTTGCCCCGTGGAATCTGGTGGCATAGAGCGTGTTACTTGGAAAAACCGGTCCTCTTTCTCTTTCGCCCCGCGAAAGCGCGAGTGGATCGAGGCAACGAGACCACCGCGTTATCGATCGGCCCGATAACAAGCCCACCTTCGAGAGCGTTTTTCAACCACTTCCGCTCGCCAGCGTCGCCAACTTCCTCGTAGGGATGAAATCCTCGCCCCCGAAATCTTCTCCCCCGGTTAATTGCGAGCCTTCTCTGCAATTGTAATTTCTGAACAAAAATGGTTGGAATCATGATAATGGACGATTTCATTCTTATTTATCTTCTTCTTTTAGGTGGAAATTAATTTTAACCGTAGGGTGATTTAATCCTACGAGTCTGTCTCAATCTAGTAGAAGCAAGGGTTGAAATTTGGAGAATTTTTTAATTTTTTAATTTTTTATTTTTTCTTATCGGATTTTTAATTGGTCGACGCGTAGAATTTCGTGCCTTTAGATATATTTTTTGCGATTATGATTGGATTAAAAAAAGCAAAGAGATTACTACAAGAAAAAAAAAATTTTTTTCGAGTGAAAAAAAATTGTTATTACGCGAAATTCCGATAATTTAAATTTCTGTCAGTTTAATCGAGAAAAAAACAAAGTGAAAAATTAATAACAAGATACAAAGTGGGTCTCCGGTTTCACGATCCACGTGGTGTTCATCCTTCGAGGAATTGCGATCCTGAGAGGAAAAAGTGCATCGCGTGCTCGCTCGATCGATACTTGCCCTCCAAGCTCGTGACCACGTTCTCCAGAATGTTCGCCGTAATCCAGCTCCTCAAAGGTCATTCGATGCATTTCGAGTCTCGTGTTTCAGTTCCACCGTTCCCTCCGTCTCCCTCCTCCTTTTCTCTTATTTCCCCCTCCACCTTTCCTCGTCGTTCCTTCTACTCCGGCATCCTTCGTAGTAAATACGATCTATCGATAATATAAATCTCAAAATTCCTTCAATCCGATAATACAATAACAAAACTGGTCGTAATTAAGCATAAACTATCGACCCTTTCGTTTTTCCCTCGTTTGTGTGCAAATATTTATTCGCGTTACTTATCGAACGATATTCCTTCGTTTAAAGCCATCCCGTACACCGTGGCGTCACGAGGCAAGAGATGTCACGTGACCAAACCTAACCATATTCTAATTGACACGGTGGCGACAGTGGCGACGCGACGCGTCGATAAGCATCGAACGTGCGTTCGAGGACGTCGAATGCGGGCCAAGGCAGCCGTCCGCGATTTGTCAGGCGTAAATCTCGAACACGCTCGTTCCTTGCACGGACACCTACCCGGTAATTACATGGTTCCTTACCTCTAGTTACGTCAACCAGGCTGACATTTTCCTCGTGGCCGGGTTACTCTTTTTACAGGCTTCACTTTGCCCACAAGTGTCTCTTCGCGCAATTTTTGTTACGAGCAGATTCAAATCTTGGAACAATTTCGATCGAATCGAACGGATTACATTTCATTGATTTTCAGTGTTATTTTATTTTATTTTTTTTTTTTTTTTTTATTGAAAATGTTTACACTCACACTTTTAAATCTTTGTTCAACTTTTTGAAATTGAAATTCTGTGTAATTAAGAATTCCCTTTCTTAGAGAATTTTTTCTTTATTGTTAATTTTTTTAAATTTTCCACGGAACATTAATCATCGAACATTGAATTTAATCGAGGACCACTTTGGAATTTGTTAATTTGTTGAATTATAGATTGTCATTACGTGCCATCTATTTTTTTTTAATATATTTCTCATTCCATGTTGAATTTCGAGTAATTTCATCCTCGTTTTGTTTCGATGCAAGCGTTATTAATTAACTTGATAACTTACACCATAACGACAATTTTCGAATAAAGTAAAAATCGAGGGAAAAAAGGGAAAATGATTTTATCATGAAGGTAATAAAATGATAATGAAAGCGAAAGCCTCATGGAAACGATCCACTCGAAATAACAAATTCAAAAGTATGTGTTATGAGAGAGAGAGAGAGAAAGAGAGAGGGAGAAGAAGAGGAAAGAAAAGAGAGGCTAAAGATCAGTCTCGAGACAGTCGGTTGATTTATGAAGGGAGCCCACCGAATGATTTATCGATCGACGTAATTGCGGGCGGACAATGCGAAAATAACGTGTTGCCTTGATTGCCTGTGAAATACGACGCCATCTTGGCTAAAGTATTCTGGAGGGTTCTGCGAGTTGCAACTTCCTAAATAAATTCCCTAACAGAGAGAGAGAGAGAAAAAAAGTCTCTATCAAACGAACTTTAAACAGCGTCTAATAACGTATCCCTTCCTTCCAAAAGGAACCTTTTCTTAATTTACCAATTTATAATCGAAGATATTATTCGACTATAATAGAGCCGTTGATAAGAACGAAATAAATTCTCTAGCAACGAAAGTATATCTAAATTAAGTTAATAAATTTTCGAGAGAATAAAAAATATTGTAAAAACCAAACCAATATCTTAACCAATTTAATAATTTATCAGAAGCACACGAGAACTAAAAGAAATTACGTACACGATTTGAAATGACCGCCAGAGAGTGTTCTAGCAGCCAGAAGATGGAAAGCATCGTTTCTAGCATTTTTAGTTTTGATCATCCATCCATCATGACCGCGGGAAAGGACAAAGGCGGTCGTCTCGCAGTTCGAGAAACGAAACGAAACGGTGC
The DNA here is from genome assembly GCF_000469605.1 of Apis dorsata. Taxonomy (NCBI): domain Eukaryota; kingdom Metazoa; phylum Arthropoda; class Insecta; order Hymenoptera; family Apidae; genus Apis; species Apis dorsata. Next base: position 631,720 of record NW_006263371.1, read on the forward strand.
CAAATTGAAGACAAGAGACAGGTGGAGGGATACGAGATCCTCCTCGTGCGCTGCTTCGTGCGAGGAGGATGTCGCGTGTCGCAATAATCGCTGGTTTGATCCGAGCGCCAACACGGTCGAGGGATCATTGCACGTCGCATCGGGACTGGAGGAGCGATTCTGGCCGCGCCATAAACGTTACAACTCGATGATAAAGAGCAAGCAGATATTATCTTCGAGGCCATCGCAATCTCGTTTGTTAAATTTCGGCGGGTGAGAGGTTTTCTCCCGACAGTCGTTGAAATCGATGATAAAATGGAATCGTATGCATCTGATTGATTTCGTCTGGATTTCGTTAACGATTGAAGAAAGTTGTCAAAAATTGTAATTTACAAATTCGAAATTCTTTATATTCACTCTGGATGAATTTAAATGGATGGATCTGGAAGAAAAGGGAGGGTTATCTTTAAATTGATTATATTTTTGATTAATCCAATCACGAATTTTATTTGCTTTTAAATTACTTTCAAGATCTGATCATCGATCTAATATTATTATTTTTATCAGGCTGATAATTTATTATAGATATATTTTTAGTTGGAGAGATCGAATATCCCGATATCCCCTTCGTGCGTTACGTCAGCAACCGATTGATAGTTGCGGATCTTGGCCCGAAGAGGGCGAAGACACTGTCCAATACACTGGCCGTGCGTGTATTTTGGCGTTCAGGGTCCGGCGTGACCTGGACGTCGACTTTCAAAGCTTCACCCCTATAAATAGGATTGGCCAGAGTTGGCAAAGATAGTGCAAGGCCGAGCTTGCTGGGAATAATAGCCAGGAGAAATGCACTCGCCTTCGACGTTCAGCGTCGAGGATTATCGGCCTCTCCCTCATTGCCGCTTGATTAAAAGATCCTCCCGATTCGCTTTCCACCTTGGCAAAAATATTAGCATCTTATAATTTGGAATCGTTCTTATTTGAAATATGCGGTTTAAGAATCTGATAATTTTTTTTTTTTAATTTGAGGTTATAATATTCCGTGTAATAATTAATTAGTTTGAAGAATTGTTACGTTTAAATATAATATTTATTTTATTTAAATTATATTTTGTATATATGTATTTTATCTTTGTCTATCTGTGATTCCTATTCGATCGAAGAAAAGATTATTGAGTTATATATAGTTGAATATTTTATGTTCAACCGTGATCGGAAATCTATCTACGATTTTGAATAATCTATGGTTGAATGCTCTATGATTTCGTTAATCTATACTGGAACAATCCAAATTTTGAATATTTTATCGGCTCGACGTTTAATAATTTGGATTTAATTCTTGAATTAAAGAGAAGAGAGATCTATCCTTGGAAATCTATCCAAATTTTGTTTAAATATTATGATCGATATTCTTAATTCTCGTGATCAGATTTGATGTTTAAATAATTGTACAATTAAATTGCTTTTCTCGAAAGTGACAATCATTTCCCCCCTCCCCCCCCCTTGCAATTTGATCTCTCGCACGAAAATGAAATTGTAGAGAAATTTGGCACGCGTCTCATTGTTTCACACGTGCGCGCGATCTCTGACAGATGTAAATTATGCACTGTTTACTGAACAGAATTGGTCAATTTGTTCTGGTGATCATTGTATTTTGAATGTACCAGTCGGTGATGATTTCGGTGAGGCGAGTTTTATGGATTCTTCGAGGAAACTCGAGGATGATTTGTAGATGTTTACGTATCTCGAGCTCTGCTCGTTTATCTCTTCGAGTGCAATGGTACGATAAAAATTCGATTCGTTCAAAATTGATTAATTGTGTTTAAAAAAATATTCCAAGAGATAATATACATATATATATATATCTCCTTTATATTGTACGCATTAAATTAATTTAAATATAGGATGTAGAATACGTACGACCACTTGTGCACTAAACTCGAATAACCTAACCTCAAACCCATCTTGCCCATTAACCTTATTGACCACGTAACCACTTGTTGCAACCGGTTTGTGCAACAAGCATTTCCATCAAAACCTCTTCCATCCATCAAAATCCAAATTCAAATATTTTCACGTGAACGCCGAACTTGAGAAATTTGCCATTAAAGTTCAAACAGAGACCAGATATCGATGGTCGTGAAAAAAGATGGCATTGCAAAAAGTCAGACAACCGAGGGTTTATTACTCGCGCTTGTTGTTCCACGATGTGTCTGAATGTCCGCATTATGCTCGCGTGAAGTTAAGGCAGACATTCTGTATTTCATCGGGATATCGTGGCAACCTCCGCTCTCCCCTCTCCCTCTTTCTCTCTCTCTCTCTCTCTCTCGCTCGCTCGCTCTTTCTTGCGTGCCTGAAACTGTCTAGGGGGACAATGGCGAGGTTATATCCGAGCCAACGAGAGTGCATTGTTAAACGACATCGGTGAGAATCAAGGAGAAACACGTCACAGATGGCCTAGAGAGAGATAGAGATAGATAGATAGATAAATAGAGAGAGAGGAGAGACGTCGAGGGCATCGGTCGTTGGGATGTACTGATAACACAAAAATCAAAACACCAGTGCCATTTTACTAGTCGTTAATCGAAGTTTTCATGGCTATTTTCTTGCTCATTTTTTTTTTCGATCATTAATATAGATATCGATAAATCATTGACGAAGGGATTTTCTATTTTTCTTTTTTCTTTTCTGTTGCAGGTGAGTTGTACATACCCACGAATAATTTTTCATCGTATAAGTAAGTATTCATTTTCGTGGCAAACACACTTATTGTCGATGAATTTTCCTTTCCTAATACAAATCTCGAAGAACGATATCCGGAGAGGTTAGAATGAAAAACGAAAGGAAAGAGGCACGGTTTAAAAAAACAAGGTATACAAACTTGCTGATAAACTTGCCTTCAGGACTTCCATTATGAGTTTGGCGCAGAGTAAATACAGTTTCTCTCCTCTTCCCCACCAATTTCCACACTCCCCACGGTTAAAAAAAGAATTCTAACAGAGTGTTTAGATTCCTTTGGATTCACACGGATCGCGTTGGCAGCGCAGAGGGCGCTGGCGGCGCGATTCGAGCAGGACACGTATTCGCTATTCCCAGACGCGAGCGACGATTCGTGGCAGTGTGACGCCTCGTCCTTTTCTTTCTTTCTTTCTTTCTTTTTCTTTTTTCTTCACTTACGAACGCCCACATCCTTTATCAGAATCTACATTCACGACTGAGATCACCGATCCTGGTCGGGTTCAAGGCCGATTACGAAGGCTCCTCCTCCTCCTACTCCTCACTTTCGCCGCTACTAGGGAGGGCCACCAGCGGTAGATCTTCCCAGTCGTACCGGCTGATTTTTCTTATCTCAACCAGGCGACGGCTGGGCTCTCGTTTCTCTCACGGCCGACGACATTCCTACGGGATCAAAAGCGTCGTGGCGCGCCTCTGTTTGCATCGCGAAAGGACTCGCCTCTCTCGGTATCCCTTCCCCCTCCCCCTCGTCCTCTTCCTCCTCGCCCTTTCTTATCGACCGTCGACTTTACGCCGTTTCTCTCCTTTTTCTTCTCCTTTTTCTTCTCGCTCTCGACTCTTTCGCTCTTAATTATCCAGATCCTTTGGACTGGACAAAGCTGTGTCAGAAGGGATTTTTTTTTAATCAATGCAATGCATTAACGAGAATAACGTAATTAAATGTATCGACTAGGTATCCCTAGGTATGGAATATTTCGTTCCGAAAAGATTCTTCTTTTTTTTTTCTAATTAGTTGGAAGAGAAAAAGAGGGATCGTGAGAGGAAGAGAGAGGAGAGGGAAATTTGAGAAGGGAATGGTTGGAGAAAATTGTGCGTTGAACACACGAGGTCGCCGTCCAAACATGGCGTAAACAAGCGCGTGTAATGCGCGCGTTTGATGTACTCCGCGGTGTTTGTCGCCGGCACAATAAACCTGCCGGTGTGTCGTAGATGCGCGAGTAAACTTTGCAAGATTATACCCGCCCACGCCAACTACTCGTCCGTTCCCTTCTTCTTCTTCTTCTTCTTCTTCTCCTTCTCCTTCTCCTCTTCCTTTCTCCTCCTCTTCTTCTTCCTCTTCTTTTTTTTTTTTCCACGATTTATTCCGCTGGTTTATTCCGGGCTCGTTTCGTAACGCTGCACCGTTTCAAACATTTCCCTACACCTTTAGCTTTCCTCTTCGTCACGGCCTCTTCATCTAAATTATCCCTAGACAGATTTCTCAGGTTTAATATATTAGAATGTGTCCCTTGTATATACTTACTCGTAAGTATCAAGTATGAAAAGTGAAAGAAGATATCTCTCTCTAAAGAGAGAGAGAGAGAGAAAAAAAAGTGTGTAAAGGAATTAAAAGGAAGCTAGATATTTTATATTCCGGGACATCGAAACTCCATTTGCAGTGGAGTTTTTTTCCCTCCCCTTCTCTTTGTCTTAATTACCAAAACATCCGCGCAGGAACGAGGAGATTTTTATCGAGGATCCCCCTCGAGATTCTTCGTTCGTTCGCAGTTTTAGAGAAGGCTCTTCTCTCATTCTTAATTACTTAGAATGATCGAGGTAACCAGTTGGCGGTATAATGTTGTAGTGGTTCCGCGTTTCTTTCTTTTCTTCTTCTTCTTCTTCTTCTTCATCTTCTTCATCTTCTTTTTCTTCTTGTTTTGCGAATCACGAGATTCACCGGGTTGTTCCGAACTTTCTCTTTGTTCTCTGTCTCTCTCTCTCTCTCTCTCTGTCTTTGACTGGTCGGCTTCCTGAATCGTTATTTCTGCCCTGTCTTTGTCGAGGATCTCTGTCTCAAACAATCTTCAAGGGGAACGCAATTAGCCGCGATGAAACGAGACCTTTGACGTGTTGCCGCCTTTAATCGATCATTTAGCTGCCTTAATTTCGTTTCTAACAAACCCCTTTTTACGTAGTAAGATGCTTTTTGATCAATTAGCTAGGGATTCCTAGTTTATCGAATTCTCGGAATGAATTGAAAAATACGAAACGATTGGATCGAGACGAAAATTTTTACGTTTTGGTAGCAGGAGATCAAGCGACGACTGTGACATTTTATCATAAATCTGTGTTCACAGAGAATAAAAAAGGATTAATCCATGATTTAAGATTCTTTAAGAATATTTTAAAGATATAAAAATATTAAAATTTAAAAATATATATATAAAGAACGATAAGAGAAAACTTTATAAACACAAATTACTAGGATGCAGTCCGAATTAAGAAATTTCGTGTTAAAGATAACGTATCCCGGAATATAAATCCTTGAAAATAATAGATACGACGATAGAAACAATTTTCAAAATCGGAAACTTTATAAAATATACAAATATACTAGGGAATTTCACATTTAATACAAAAACTCCCTAAATATAAAGAAATATAGAGAAAATTACCCTATAACTTTTCCACGAAATGTTAATCGCTTTTTGGAAAAAAAAAAAAAACGAACAACTGACGGATTATTTCGCGATGAACTTCGTTCACCGATTTCTTCGCGAGTTGAGACAAAAATATCGGGCGAGCAACGTGCTCGAAAGTGTACACAAACGGCCGGTTGTGCCCGGCCATGTGCGACCGCGTAAAAAAGAAGAGAATGAACGAAACGTTGGAGGAGCAGGGGTCAAAGGGGGTATAAGCGACGAGGAGGAGGAGGAGGAGGAGGATTCGCCGCGG
>NW_006263371.1:637628-638946 GCF_000469605.1 Apis dorsata
CTAGTGAACGTATCCATGGTTCTTGACCTCGCCGCGCCGTTTCGACACAATTTTCGTAGCGATCAAGCAAACCGTGTTCGAAGCTTTTGTTCAATGAATCAATTCCCCCTTCGCAAATCCATTCGAATTTTCTCGAAACTCGATCATCTTTTTTTTGCAAACGGTAGCTAACTTTTCTCGATAACTTTCCTATCTCGAGGATTATTTTCTCCGTTTATGGGATAGAATTTTAGGATGTGTTATCCTTTTAAAATTCTAGGGAAGTTTTTTTCCTCTTTCCTCTATAGGAACGAAGTTGTTATATAGTAGAGAGGCGCCACTAAGAAATACGTCTTCTTAGCGATGGAACGGTTTCTATGTGGGACTATTATATTCAAATTAGCGCCTCCAAAGTTCCTGTAAAAAAGAAAATTTGTTCTTTGTTGTGGAATAACTCGATACGCTCGTTAGGTGTTAATTCGACGAATTTTTCGCACAATATATTTCGATCAATTTTACACCAGCATGGGAAACTTTTCTACTATGTAATTATTAAGCTATTCGACACCGCGTAACGATTGTGGTGAAAAATATTATTCCAGGGAGCGTGTTATTCTCTCGAAGTGAATGGTTGTACCAATCACGTTAGTACAAGGTAGATGGAACGGCGTTCTAGGGAAATTTTGGTTACATAGAGTGGTGCAACACTCGCGATATCAAGCGAGAAGAGGTTAAAATGGGATATTTTGAATGGACGTTTAACGAATCGATCATGATAAAAATGAAAGGCGAAAGGCTGTGCAACTGTTCCACCGAAATTGATTATTTTTGACCGGTTCCCAGACAGAGCGGAGGCCAAGACTCGTTTTACCGTAAGCTCCCGTGAAATCGATAAATTGCGACCGACCGGTCGCAAATTCGCTTCTTTAATGCGGCTTTGCTCTAACGAGCCTAATAATTCTGCCAGAGTATGGTCGACGAAGTTTATAGTTCCTCGTAAAATCTTAAAAACAGATGGGAAAGTTGCATTCGTAATATTGGCCGCCCTGTCACGGGCCTCGGCCACAAACCTCTGGATCATCTGGTGAAAAAAAGGAAGAGAGAAAAAAAAAGAAAAAGAAGAAAGAACGAAGGGAAATTATAATTTCGTTCCTCGAATCTCGATTTTTAACAAACAAGTCTTAAACTACGATTTACAATTGCCATGCAACAATTATTATATATATATATATACATATATATATCGAAATTATAATTTCATTCCTCGAATCTCCATGATTTTTAACAAACAAGTCTTAAACTACGATTTACAATTGCCATGCAACAATTATTATATATA
>NW_006263371.1:639366-645067 GCF_000469605.1 Apis dorsata
ATTAGAAGAAAGTTAAATTGATAAATTCGATATATCTGTTTATCTTTTTCTTTTGTAACGCATTTGTGAAATGATTGAAAAGAGGATCGAGGAAGAGCCCCATTCTATAAATGTTTTCGGAACACGTGCTATTTTCGATCGTGTAACCAATTCCGCGAGTGTACGCATTCGGTACGTTTGTCTCTCGTAAATCAATTCTCATTATTTAATCGAGAAAACCGATTTCCATCAAGAATTGTACCAATCTAAGGGAATATAATCGCTTTTCGATTGTTAAACATACTTCGGTCGAAAGGTTATTATTGGAACTTTCGGTTTCATTTGCGACGAGGTTTGCGTATAGGTTAGGTTGCCATGATGCGTCGTTCGATATTTGCAGTGGAATCCGTAACGATCATATTCAACTTCGACGGTAAAAAAAAGAAGGAAAAATTTCGAAAGAAAGTCGCTGCGGGATAGTTTTAACACAAAAAATTTCAATCGAGGTTAGAACGAAATTATTTAAATCGGAATCGTTTTGTGAAAAAGTGTTATTCAAAGAACTGGAATTAATAATTGTAACTCAAATGTAAAATAATACATCCGTCACGAGAGTATTGTTTTGTGGTTTATTTCAAGGTTAAAATTTTTGGCTTATAATTTCGAATTCAATTTTACCTCTGCGAAGTTTGTTTATTACAAAATCTGTGTCTGTAATGGAAACTACAATTCATCATGGTTATTTTCCAGTTCATAATCGGGCTACGATATTTATAAGTTAACGTATCTGTCTCCAGTTTCTAATAATTTTGCGGGAATTACGAATTTGAGAAGTATTTCGTGGTCGCGTTGGAAGCTACATGATGCACGTGCTATTTCGAGGTGTGGAGACCCAGTTGCATTTCTCGACTCGGTGTAACGAAACTGGCAATCTCCTTCGTGTTCCCATTAGTCGAGAAATTCGATACGGTTCGGTAAACGAAAATCCATCCTCGAATCGTTTCAATTTCATGAAATTTCATTCACGTTAGAATTTTTGAAAGGCTGGTTCAAGGCCTTCCCTCAAGTTCAAGAGTTTCTCGGATCGAGAAACTTTTAATATCGGTCAAGAGGCATTCCGTGATACGTGTTATCAGTTGAACGTGATAAGAAAATACTTCGTTCTTTGTCATCGACTCGTTTCTCTTAAAAAAAAATTTCTTTAAAAAAATTTATATTAAACGAATAACGATCGATTCGATAAATTTCAAACTGGTTTGAACTGGTTGAACTTTATTGATGATAAACTTTAACTAAATAACTTTATTGATAAGTTTGAGAAAATAAAAATTGGTTTTACAAAATGTAATACAATCGTGTATATAACCTGGTGTCGATCGTCGGATGATTTTATCGAGAGAGACTTATCGAGAAAGAGATCTGTCGTTAAGCGGAACCAAAAAGAATTGCCGCGAGATGCTAACGAGTGTCCTTGACCGTGATCTACGAATGGACCAATGATGTCGCGTCACCGAGTTATTTTAATATCAAAGGCGCTATTATTAACGCGTAACCCGATAGAGCTGCTCGTAGCTCGTAGAAGAATGAAAACTCTTCGTGGAAACGCTGATTTTCGACATCCGATTCAAATTTCCCGCCAAATTAACTATCCCACACACTCATCATTATATTTAACTCGAGAGAGAGAGCTATCCGCGATTCGATGACTCTACGATTTAAATTTCGAACAAATTAATCCTTTCTCGAAATAATAGAATAAAACGACAGTTTCAAGGATCGATTATTCGTTTTAATATCCTCGAGTTTGACGAACGTAGCAACCTTCCTCTCTTCGCCTCTGCATCGTGTCACGCGTTCGTATGAGTTGGCATTCAGCCTTGTTCTATGAACTAGATCGACATGTGTGTTGTGTGCATTGACAGAGAGAGAGAGAGAGAGAGAGAAAGAGAGAGAGAGAGTGGTCGCTTATCTCCCTCCCTCCTTCCTTCCGCTTCCCGTTGTCTGCACGTTTCTCTCTTCGCTCGCGAGGGCCTCTGTCGATGTTTTTTGTCGAATCCATGCCTTCTTCCCTCTCCCCTCGTTTCTGCGCATCCTTCTTTCCTTTTCAACTCCGTTTCCCTGCCAATATTTTTTTCTTCTCCTTCCTCGGTGAAATCGGTGAAAACAATATTTTTCTATTCATAAGAATTAAATAGGAAAGGAAAAATAGATGTTCTTTTTTTGATATTTGTGTATATAAATAACGTAATATCTGAATGTTATTGGCTCATTTTTTTATTCTAACCTAGAATTTCTTCAAAGAGTGTTTATGTTCTGAACGTTCTATTTTTTTTCTTTCTTTCTTTACAATTCTTTCTTTCGTTTTTCTTTTTTTTTTTATTTTTTTTGTTTTCTTTTTTGAGACATTTCTTTCTTCTTCCTTTATTCATCGTCGTGACACGTGTTATACTTTGGTTTTTATGTTCCATTGACTTGTTCTCGAGCTTTTCTCTCCACTCCTTTCTTTCCTTTTTCCTCTTTCGGCTGACTCTGTCCCGGTAATTCGCCTTTGATCTTCGTTCTTTGCTAGAATCTTTTGTCCTCTACCGGTTTTCCTTTCAATCTGTTTTTCGTCTTAATGATCCCTTTTTTTCTTCTCTCTCCCTCTCTCTCAGTTCGTTTTGCTATAGTTATCAGGTTTTTTTTGACCGAAATTTAACTTGATAAAAATTCCATCTCTCGTATTACTAAATATTAAATTCGACAAAATAAATGAAGAAATCATCGATTCAAAACCAAATTCAAATTTAAAGTGAAAGATATCGAAGAAATGATAATTATTGAAGAATTCCTCGATTTCTCTCCAACTTCTTCTTCTTCTTCTTCGTCCATTTCCACTCGCGCGCTCCCACTTGCGTTTTCATTGCGACGGACGCGTTCGACGATGGCGTCGTTGTCAGCGTCTCTTCTGCCCTACTTGCAACGCGCATGCACCCCTAGTGCAGCCGCGGAATAAGCGAGAAATCGATCCCTCGGCCCCCTTCCTGTCTTTCTCTTTCTCTCTCTCTCTCTCTTTCTCTTTCATGTCGAGCGAATCACGTTCCCGGCTCTCCTCGATTTTCAATGGAAAATTCACTTCCACCCGCCTCACCCACGCAAAAATCCATGGAGATTACTTCTGCTTAACCAACTTGTTCACGACAATCGCAGCGCGTCGATTTGAAGAGCGTAAATAAATTTCGTTTAAATTTCGTCGAAGTTTATTCATTTATTTTTTTCTTTTGATCAAAGTATGATTATGATATATATATATATACATTCTTGCATTTTTCTTTATTTTTTCCTTTCCAGAAAAAAAAAGAAATAGTTGAAACGATGTATTGAGATTCGATGTCGCTGTTTCGTCATCTTGACATTTATATCAAGATTTCTTCTTCTTCTTTTTTCTTTTATAGATTGGAATTTTTGTTGTTTGTGTTAATAAAATAACGAAATAAGTAATAATGAAAATGAGGGACGTTCGATTACGCGCAGCTGGGTGGAAACATCGAGGCCGGTCCCATTCAAGGGACATCGATCGAGGCCCTCTACGTTTGAATAGAAACCGTGTTACAGGCTGACTTTGCTCGAGAGACTCGCCCAGAGACAAAGTAAAGATCCCCGAGTCAGCAGAGCGTGTTGCGAGCCTTCTCTGATGCACTGGAGTGGCTCAGCAGTTTCTGCTTAAACACTTCCCTTCCTTTCTGCGACTTCTCCCTGCCGGAGAATCAAGATCTTTGAATCTCGCCTCGCTTCCAAAGCCTCGAATTGCAACAATTATTTAACAGTGAAGAAAGCCGAGTTGGAGAAATTTTTGAAACGAGAGTGTTACGAAGGGTTTAAGTTGATGCAAAACGTGAACAAAGAATAATTGCGTTAATTTATTATTAATAATTTTTGAACGTTCAACAAGATTTATTTATAAAATTATTTTAAGAATTAGCTAAAAAATATTGCTGTTTTTCTGATAATTATCAATTTATGAGAGAGAAATTTTTGAAACGAGAGTGTTACGACGAGGTTAAGTTGATGCAAAATGTGAATAATTGCGTTAATTTATTAATAATTTTTGAACGTTCAACAAGGTTTATTTATAAAATTATTTTAAGAATTAGCTAAAAAATATTGCTGTTTTCTTGATAATTATCAATTCATGAGAGAGAGAAATTTTTGAAAACGAGAGTGTTACGACGAGTCTCAGTTGATGCAAAACGTGAACAAAGAATAATTGCGTTAATTTATTATTAATAATTTTTGAACGTTCAACAAGGTTTATTTATAAAATTATTTTAAGAATAAACTAAAAAAATATTGCTGTTTTCTTGATAATTATCAATTCATGAGAGAGAGAAATTTTTGAAAACGAGAGTGTTACGACGGGTTTAAGTTGATGCACAACGTGAACAAAGCATCATTGCGTTAATTTATTATTAATAATTTTTGAACGTTCAACAAGGTTTATTTATAAAATTATTTTAAGAATAAGCTAAAAAAATATTGCTGTTTTCCTGATAATCATCAATTCGTGAGAGATATTTGGAGAATTCCAAGTGAGACGATGATCGAGTAAAGGTTAAAGGTAGGAGAGGGTTGTGTCCATTGTGTTTTCTTCGTGGTGTGGACCATGAACTTTCGAATGGAGGCTGTCGCGACCTACTTGCGGGTCAGCAGACAAGCGAACACGTTCTGGATTGTGCAAACATCCAGGGCCTTCAGTTTCGATCAATATCGATCGTTATCGATCGTGCATCGGTTGTCTGGGAAAAGCGAGCTTTGTTTTTTCGACAGGGTTAAGAATAGACGTTAAGGATTCTCGATCTCTGAAATAACTGAAAAATTCAACAAAAATTTATCGAAAATTTTATCGAATTTTAAAAAACTTCAAACTTGGAAAAGATGTAATCCAGATCTCTGGATCGATATTGAAAATCAATTTAGAGGTTACGCTCTCTTAAGTTAATCGAACGAGAAGCCGATTCCTCGATATCGACACTTAATTAAAAAAAAAAGACAGTAAGAGTTTAAATGAAGCACAACTCGTGACCTTAAGATAAACAGAACTCCTTTCAAACGTTTAATTAGTATAACGATTGTGCAACAGTTGCCATAATGTGGACGAAAAGGCTCGGGGTAATCTTGCCTTTGTTCGGGATCGAGGTCAATGATAAGATCGATCTCCTGTTCACGAGCGTAGGAAAGGAAAAATTGATCGGCCCGGCTTACCAATGATCCAGATGAATCTTGCATCTAGGTCACACCTACGATCCTTCCAGTATTCTCTATCTTCTCTCGATAAAATTCGAATTAAACGAAATAATTTTCCTCGAATCGACTTATCTCTGCAAACACGATTTTCGTTAAGAACACCCTCCCTTTTCCAAATAATCGTCATTCCAAACTTCTTCTTCTACTTCTAAACTTTCGAACGAGAATCGTGTTGACATCGATGAAGAAAAATCGAGAATGAGAGTCGAACACTGGGCAAAATTTTGCGTGCGACCGCAAAAAGAAACCGCATTTTATCGGGCAGCAGACCCTCTTCCTCCCCCCCGCGCGGCCAGAATCCCAAGTCTGGAGTGGCCTCGAAGTGGATCTAACCCAGACCTAACCCAGACCAAGCCAGACAAACTTGAGACGACGAACCGGCGTGGTGGTGGTGGTGGTGGTGGTGGCAATAGTTGCAGCGGTGTCGGTGCCGCCGCAG
>NW_006263371.1:645151-647019 GCF_000469605.1 Apis dorsata
TCGATCTGATGGCCTAGTTACCAGGAGAGAGTGAGATGCGGGCCGCCGAGAGGGAGAGACGGTAGACGCTTTATACCGGGTGGGGTGAAAGACACTGTGCAATCAGGAATAAATTTCCTATCTCAAACATTTTCGAGATCTCGAGTATTTTCTCGAGGGAATTTTCGAAACGACGAATTTCCAAATCTCAAGAACTGTGTTGCAAATTTTTTTCTCTCTCTCCCTCTCTTTGGAATGGAAATTAATTACACTCGAGATTCGAAAATTCTATTCGTTCTACATATACGATATTCTGAGAAGAGAGTTTTCGCAATTTTCGAGGGACGTTTCCATTGTTCGTTTCAATTTCCTATTTCGCCCCACCCCGTAGAGAGTCAACTATGGCGTGTTCGTTCGAGAATATACGGACGTGCAGCGGAGATGGTTCGGCGGAAGAATCTCGACGCAGGGGGGAGGAGGAGGGGTTGTGGGTGGTGTTGATCGGAGGTTGTAGCCGGGATACGAACCCCGGAGCGAGGACAGGCATTGACCTAGATGTCCTCTCTCCGCTTTCTCCATCCTCGTTGGGCGGATGTAGTCCTCCCCGCAGTCCTGCGTACTTATTCCCAACCCCTCCCTCCCCCAGTGCTGGTTCTACCGCAGATTCTAGTCCTGGGCTCGTGGCCGCCTTCCATGAACCCTTTTTTTTTTCTCTCTCTTTCTGATGAAGTAGAACCGCGGAAGCAATAGCCAGAGGATATTTCCGGGGCAGGGAGTTTCTGACGTTGGCATTTTTACCGGCCATCACGGCTTTTTCACGTAAACGTGATTTATCCTTAACAAATTTTTTTTTTAGGTATATTTGGAAATTCTACATCTCTTGTTATATATTTATCTCTGTTTATCGTTTTTTGGTATGTTAAATGTATTATAGAATAAAAAATTCGTGTATTTCTATTCCTAAAGTAAAATTATTTATTCCTGTTGTTAAGTTTAAAAGTAAAAGAAGTGTGTAAAATCTTGTTTTAATTTTTCGAGAACATTTCATCAAGTCGGCTTCTGCGTTGGCTTTTTCACGTAAACGTGATTTTCCTCAACAAACATTTTTTTTTAGGTATATTTAGAAATTGTACATCTCTTATTATATATTTATCTCTATTTATCGTTTCTTGGTATATTAATTGTAAAATAAGAAATTCATGTATTTCTATTCCTAAAATAAAATTATTTATTGCTGTTGTTAAGTTTAAAAGTAAAAGAAGTTATATGTGAAATCTTGTTTTAATTTTTCGGGAACATTTTATATAAACGTGATTTTCCTCAACAAACATTTTTTTTTAGGTATATTTAGAAATTGTACATCTCTTATTATATATTTATCTCTGATTATCGTTTCTTGGTATATTAAATGTATTGTAAAATAAGAAATTCGTGTATTTCTATTCCTAAAATAAAATTATTTATTGCTGTTGTTAACTTTAAAAGTAAAAGAAGTTGTGTGTGAAATCTTGTTTTAATTTTTCGGGAACACTTTATATAAACGTGATTTTCCTCAACAAACATTTTTTTTTAGGTATATTTAGAAATTGTACATCTCTTATTATATATTTATCTCTATTTATCTTGGTATATTAAATGAAAGAAATTATTAAAAAGAAATTCGTGTATTTCTATTCCTAAAATAAAATTATTTATTCTAATAATTATTGTTTAAAAGTAAAAGAAGTGCAGGTTGTGTGTGAAATCTTGTTTTAATTTTTCGCGGGGAACGTTTGATCGAGTTTGAAAGTCGGCCTCTGCGTCGAGTAACAAGGCTCGGATGCGACCTCCCGCATCCTCCAGTGGCTCGTGGAGAGTTCATGGCTCGATTGGAGGAGGGAGTTGCAGGG
>NW_006263371.1:647089-649335 GCF_000469605.1 Apis dorsata
AGGGATTTATTGCTCGGAGGTCGCAGCTGGGATTCGCATCCTAGAGCTAGGCCAGGCATTGACCTAGATGTCCTGTTTGCGTTTCTAACGTTATTTTTCCTCTCCAGTTCCTCTATCTCGCTCTTCTTTCGTGGATCTTTCTCTTCCTTTCCATTTTACACACACATATATAGAATCTTTCGTGTAACTAAAATTACTAAAACTTTTGCGTAAACTAAAAATCAAAATTTTTAATTTCGTCTCGGAACGAGTGTCGTAGTTTCCTAATTAAAACGAGGTTAAATGTTAAAAACGATAGATAGTTGAGTCGAGCATTGTCTCGTGAATTGTTTAAAAAGAAGAAAAAACAAACAATTATTTGTATTTCTCGTATTCGATGTCATCTCCTTCTCAACAATTTTTCATCACAACTCGTTCTCCATCTGGAAAAAATTTTCCAGATATTTCTTGGAAAGAAGTATTATATCACATGAGTTGATGTTTATCTCGATCGAGGAGAGCAGGATATTTCGCTCGATTTAACGGCGTTAATGCGAGAAAAATGGGGAGGGGCTACCTGTTGATATATAATCTCGCGTGGCGTAAACGTGGTGGCCGTCCGTGCCGGTTGCCATCCTGCAGGCGCGCACCAAACCGCCGCGCCGTTCAATTTACGATTCGACGCGCACGTCCAACCCCGACACGAATTCAATATCCGTAATAATATCCGAACGTGTTTTCGATACCAGCGGCTGTTACGATGATGTGTTCCTCGCCCGGCTTTCACGATGAAAAACGGAAGAGAGGCTCGATGGGAAAGGGGGGAAGGGCAAGGAGGGAGCTGTTTGCAGCCGCAATTATTGGAAATTGAATACCATCGCTGTCCCGCCTTGGTTTTCAGTTCGAGAAAGAAAGTTGACGTTAGACGAAGTTGAGGTTAGACGTAACTTTGGAGACAGTTGTGTCGTGGGAAATGGGAGAAGATTCGAAAGAAAAGAACGAAATGGATTGCTCTTTTCACCGGATCAAGATGGTGAATTATTTATAAAATATATTTACTCTAATCTAATCTTCAGAATATCGAGAAATTCTTCGAAAATAGAATTTTCTTCGAGAGGCTTTCGTTTAATTTCGGGGGAGTCGGAAAAAATTAAAAAATACAAATTTTCCTCTTCCTTTTCGAATTTTGTTTATTATAGAATTTCCAAAAAATCTTCTTCGATCCCCCATATTTCTACATGGGGGAGAAATGAAACGGAGAAGGCGGAAGAAAGGAAGGCAGGAATTGGCGGGCGGACTACCAGTGGGGTGGGTCAGGGTTAGTGTCGAAGGTTAGGCTGCCCCCCTCCCTACCCAGAATTCTCTCAGAGAGTTGGGCGCCAAGAGGGAAGGGGCGTAGACGATCGATATTCCACTACTGGCTGTACAACTACTACTCGCCTTTTTCATCCCCTCTTGACGCACTTTCGGAACTTCCTAGCCCCGTTCCCTCCGATGTTATCCAAGGAGGGAAGGGGGAGACCTGCTCGTTCGAGTTCGATCTAATTTGCATACTACATGTGCACCCTTCCCACAGCTTCGAAATTAGAGGTAACTAAGGATTTAAAAGGAACTTGTTTTCCTTTTTCCAAATGAGATGATACGTTTTCGCATAGACAAATTTCAATTTTCCTTTCGTTTCGAAGGAACTCCATGGAATCTTGTGTTATGTGCGTACGTGTTATTTATATTGCAAATTTTTGCTCAATCTTGCGACCAATCGATCCGAATATTAGGATTAGGATGCTGAGTTTAACAATCGATTAATGGTCCAGTGACCAGCAACGACGAGGAAACTCTGTTTCTGCCGATGACACGCCGTCCATCGGACTGCTATTGTCAGAAGTCGGCCAGATGCGTGTTCCAGATGACAACGGTTATTAATAAATCCTTGTTTTCGTATTACTTCTCCCGATCAATAGATCCAGAGCGGAGGGAAGCCAAAGAAGAAAAAAATTTACTTGAATTGAAAAATTAATTCCTTCATCAATTCGTTCCACAAAGATAGATAGATAAATAAACCAGATTGAAATTCTTCCATTCAACAACGAGTTCGATTGAGAAATGATTAAAACTGACCTAACAAAAGCTATAATTTTTCAAGCGCGCCTCTCTTGCGCCTCACACGCCTCTTTGTGAAGAGAGGAAAGATATAACAGGAAATGAATTGCGTGCAATTGGACCTGGACCTGGAAAAGGGAATGGGTGAAGAAACGGTAAACAAAGGG
>NW_006263371.1:649693-651147 GCF_000469605.1 Apis dorsata
GCCGTCTCCCGCGATTGGTCACCGTTTCAAGGCCTATGGGGCGCCATGGAGGGGACGGTTTGGACAACTCTACGTCGCCACCATACCTCAGTCCCTCCACCCCTCCCCGAATCGCACGTCGCTTCGTTTCTTCCCCGTCAGTCCGCCGGATTTCACGGGCTCTATCCGGGATTCCCGCTGCGTTTTAGTCTCGTTTCGAGGCTGTTCAGAAACAGCTGTCCAGATGGCGCGGCGATCTAAGCGAGCGGTCCATACGACTCGTTGAGATTCGAATATCGATCTTCGAAATTATTCTCTCTCTCTCTCTTTTTCTCTCTCTTTATTTCTTTCTTTCGTCGCTCTAGTTTCGGCGACGTAGAATGGGAGATCGTAATTTTTAATATCGTAATTCTTTTTTTTAGAAAAAATTATTTTTGGAACAAGTGGTTGTGGTTTGTGATGTGGTGGATGTTTTAAGATAATCGGTGTTATTTTTTTTTAACTAACGATGGATTTTTAAGAAGCTGAGGGGAAAGGTAATTTATAGATAGGAATTTTCTCTTTTTTAGTTGCGAATTTTTGATCAGTTTTTTAAACAAGAAGGATTACAAAAAAGGGAACGCGATCGACAACTTTAACTTTCGCTGTCGGTTACTCGATAAAAAGAAAAAAAGGAAAGAAAGGGAAAACGTCGACGAGCATCCTATCAATTTACAATTGCATTGTTCCGAGTTGTGTCTCCGGGACGCAACTTCTGCGTTGTCGTAACACTCTTCTTTCTCGATTGCTCAATTTCCACGTGACTCCGTTGCGTCGAGCCAACCGCTGTCCTTGTCGAACAAGCACCTCAGCTTTCTTCTTCTCCCGCTTCGAAACGTTAATCAAACCATTTACAACGATCGTTATCCTTTTCGTTTATCGTCGAGAATAATTTTTAAGAAAAGCTTTGCTTAAAAAAATACTTACTTAAAAAATATATATATACACACACACTTCTGCATATATATTAATATTTAATCGAAGATAAAAGAAATTCCAATTCATCAATTTCAAAGGATGCAATCTCCTTCTCGTTCCAGATACCTCAAGACAGCAACGGGCGACGAAGCGACACGATCAGCATGCACCTGGGACCGCGGTTCGAGGCGCACTTCAAGATGCGGTAGAGGAAGTCCCTCGACCCGAGCTCGCCCGAATCCAGAGTTCCGCTGAGAGCGGTGCAGCAACGGAGAGGTGTCCCGCCCCGGTGACACGTACGAAGCATAATAATCGCATGCATAATAACAACAACAACAACAGCAGCAGCAACAACAACAACAACAACTACAACAATCGACGGAGCCTACGATCGGATCCCACGCGAAAGAAAGGAGAGAAGGGAGTCCGGCAAGGGATTCCAGCGCTTGGACGCGCTCCCTGAACGCACCCGCCCACCCACGCGCGGCCAACCAACGCTCGGTTACTCGACCGAACGA
>NW_006263371.1:652336-654468 GCF_000469605.1 Apis dorsata
GCGTATTTTTCTTTTTGTTTTTTTAATTTTTTTTTTTTAAATCACTTGGATTAAACGAGTTAAGTTTAAAAAATTAGACGATTCGATTCGTGGTAAAGCGTTATTTAAGAGCGTTAATATTATTTCTTTTTTTGTTATTTTTGTGATTATGGACGGACAGTCGCTTTAATTTTCGATGGATGAGAATTTTTTAGGATGATAGAATTAAGATGTGTGTGTTAGGAATTTAGATATTTGAGGATATTTGATTGAAAAAATATTTATTAAAATTATTGTTTATATATATTCGTTTAGTGAGAAATAGGAATTAAGGATAGGCGACTGCCTGAGCGTTATTTGGAAGGATTGAATTTTTTCTCGAGACTTTTTTAAGGAAAGAGAAGAAAGAGACGATAAACGTGAATGCGAAGTTTGTCGGGAAGAAGGGATTCAATCGTGGATCAAACGAGATCTTAACAGGGCTTGCTGGCTTGATCTCTCTCGACTTCTTCTCGTCTCGTGGGCGAACGAAATTCTTTGCCAGACAAATAGCCAAATGAGATATTACAAAGGGATATTACTTAACGCTAATGAAGATCATTTTCAATAATAAGGTCCATGTATTAACCACGAGTGGATATTTTGAAATAGTTCTTCTCCTCCAATTTGAATATTTAAATATTTTTCGAGAAAGGAAATCGAGTTGTTCAAAAATTGAATTTTTGAAATTTTGTAAAATCCAATCGAACCTGATTTATTGAAAATTATAATTAAATTTGACATCCATGTATACACGATTATAATTTCCAGACTTTTTGTTCCTCGAGACGAAAAAAATGAGATAAATATAGTTTTAACAGGAGGAAACCAGCTGATCCCCAGCGGCCAACGAGAGTGGCATTGTGTCTCGAAGCGAGATAAAAATAGAGATGAATGTTACATTTCCCTGCCCAGCGATATGTGCTAATTTGCCCCTTGTGCAGGGCGAAACTTTTTCTCCTTTGTTTCTCAGCTAGGGTTAGCGTGTGCTCGCCTCGGTTTTATTAATCCAAATTATCGATTTATCGCCACCAGTATAATAAACTTTTCTTCGTTGGCCGCGAGAAATGCTTGAATTTTTTTTTTTCTTTTTTCTTTTTTTTCGCAGCGAGATGCTCGCCTCGCCGAACTGATTCATCCTTTTGCTTTCGTTAATTAGCCGCACGCCAGCTCATTTCATTGATAAATTATGCCTCTGATAATCGGCCGTTATCGGTGGAACTCGACTTTCCACTTAAAACTTCCGTTTTTTTCTTCTTCTTCTTTCGCTCCTTCTCTCTCTTTTCGAAATATCCCATTGAATCGTATTTTTTACTACGACAAAGAGTAATAATTCCTATCCTTTTATAACCTAAGAATTTATAAATTGCGAGATAAGGCATCAATGAACGAATTATAAAAAAAGAGTTTTCTTTAGACAATCTAGGGACTTTTGTTTCTTTTCCAAACATATTCTTTTCTTCTACTAGGATAAGAATCGTATTTTTATTAAACAGGGACCTATTAGTGTAATTTAAGTTGAGAGAATGTTACGGGAGAGAAATAAGATTGGACGAAAAAGTCCCTAGATTAATCGTGACAATATAAAAGATTCAATCTAACAAGATTCTTCTATCAGGATCCTTGAACGAATGAAATTCTCGCGTAAAAAGAAAAAGAAAAAAAAAAAAAAAATACGATGTACGAACGAGTTTAACGAAGCTTTTTTTTTTTTTCTTTTTTCTTTTCGGGGAAAATAATTTTCCAGGGATATTTAATTGCACGCGAAACGGGCCGTGAAGCGTGTGAACTTGACTGTTGAGAGGAGAATAGAGCTTAATAGTATTCCGTACTAATTTTCAACGCGCCGATATCTATTAGCATTATCTATGACCAGTTCTATTTAAACGCGTTTATGTGGGCTGTGACATTGATTATGAAACAGTGGCCATTATCGGAACTCTTCTAAGCCTCGTATTCGCCTCTATATGGGTATTTCGCGGTGGTATTAGTGATCGAACCCGCATCATTTAAACAATGGACAGATAAGCGTATAAAGTTCCCTCAAACTATTTTTTTTCGCAATATATATATATATATATATATATATATATATACGTATGTCCTTCGAGGAT
>NW_006263371.1:654502-654748 GCF_000469605.1 Apis dorsata
CAAAAAAACGTTGCGAAACGATTGGAAATTTCCCTTCGAATCGAGTCCACCGTTGCCGAAATAGTAAAGCAACGGATACAAAAAAAAAGAGAGAGAAAAAAAAAAAGAGACTGTTTTGTTACACCTCTTTTATTATTTTTCCACTTTTCCACGGATCGCGTCTGAGAACCGACGGCTGGATTTTCCAGCGTGGCTAATAGCGGGTAGCGCTGTGTGTGAATTACAGCAGGATGCAGATACGGCCTT
>NW_006263371.1:654766-656766 GCF_000469605.1 Apis dorsata
GTGGTGATGCACGAACGTGGTGTGCGTGTCGCGGCACACGGTCGAGTGAGCAACACGCACAGATCTCGGTCTCCGCTGTGCCGTATGCACACATGTATAGATATATACACATATATACAGACGGGTAGCACGTGTATGCTGAGCTATGTGTTGACGGTCGTTCACACACACACGTACGCATACATGTACGCGCGAGGTGCAGGCGAGGTTAATACTACCAGATAGAGCAACGTGTATATACTGCGCGTTATTTAGAGCTTGCGCGTTCTTTAGAGATGTCAGAGAGAGAGAGAGAAAGAGAGAGAAAGATATGTCGATCGACGACTCGGGGAAATCGATGCTGCCTTTCGCTCTTTTTTTTTTTTTTTTTTTTTTTTTTTAAGAGGAGAGGGGAGGCTCTGTTCGGTCGTTTTCTTTTTTGGAGATCGCGTCAGGCGGGCAAAAGCGAAGTTACGAAACGATGATGTAAAAGACGGTCGAGAAAGTAAGCGAGACGGGTGGCTCCGTGGCTAACTGAACGCGATTCACTTTCGTGACTTACTCCCCTCCTCCTTCCCCTCCTCCTCCTGCTCCTGTCCCTATCCCCCTCCCTTCTTCTGTTCTCGGAACTCACTTCGTCATTTCGCTTCTTCTGCGCAATAGTCATTCGTTTTAACGGCCACGCTGCCTCTAAGGCTTAATTAGTATTATAGGCTATATATGTATATACGTGTTTTAATCGGAGCGGATATTCCAGATTCTCTCGCTAATTGGCTCTAAGAGGTATGGATCTATAATCTATAGCCAATTAATAAATGCTATTCTATGTGCCGTAAAACGATAAAAGAATTACGATCCTTCCCCTGGATATCTTGAATTTTAGGTTTTTTTTTATACATTAATTTTTAGGAATCAATATCGACGATATCCCATCGCGACGATATTTGTATCGTAAATTACGATAATTCGGAGAGACGTTGACCAAGCCATTTAATATAATTCTCGAATAATTGGTTCTCTTCTTTCACTATTGAAACCTTCTATCGTTATATCTAATTTGAGAAAGAAAATATTTCTCATGAACGATCCCAATTTTATCGTTACATTCACATATATTAAAACAATATCGAAACTCTCTCCTCCCCAACTCCACGACTCCAAATGTTCACTATAAAGTTTTCGCCTTAAGCTCTCGCAACCTTCGATACCTGAGAGGCGTTGATCAACGGCGACGGTCGCGTGATATCGATTCATACACGACAGTTTAGCGCAACAGTTACGTAAATGCACTCGCACCCGCTGCTCTCCGGGTCCCTGTTTGCGTGTACATGCGCTCAAACTTCGTGAGCGTGAAACAGCGCGCTGATGGGACGAGGTTAATGACAATATGTCGGACTGCCACGGTTCCTCCCACGCGCTCGGTTGTACTGGCCCATATAATTGTTATTCCGTCTCGCGCACCAGACACGCATACACACGCACGCACACGGATACATACACGCGCGGCCGGCCATTTAATTTTCCATCGGTGAACCGTGAGCCGTTTTTGCGCGGAAAGGTCTGGTATCCGGTTATTTCGCGTTGTTTATCTCTCCTGCATGGCCGATCTTCTTTATGGCGCCCCCTCCTCTCTTCCTTCCTTGCTTGCTTAGGTTAGGCCTTTTTTTCTCTTCTTTTTTCTCGAACCTTCGATGGGTTCCTCCTCGAGACCGTTTCGCGGGTCTTCTTCTTTGACCGAGTGATGGCGTTTTAAGTTGGAAATAATTTGCGGGGTGATGGGTACGCGTGGCAACGCTGCCCGCGTTGTTTCACTTGAGTTGAACGTTCCTCGAGCGTTTCCCTAAGCGTAGTAGGACGATCGCGTAGGAATTTCGAGCGAAATATTTCGCGGATGCTGTTTCTCTTAACTCTGTTTTTTTTTAACTCCCTCCTCGTTTCAGAAAAATCGAAACGAAACGAGTTCATTAGAATTTAAAGTTGTACAAGTTTTGAGTTTTTTTTTTTTTTTTCCAATCATTTTT
>NW_006263371.1:656956-663053 GCF_000469605.1 Apis dorsata
GAAGTAAATGGAAGGATTTGTTTCCATGTTTTTTAGCGTTTCCAAGGAACGCTATATAGAAAAGTGCGATTTTTTTTCCAGTTAGATAAAAATTGCGCTCGCAATCTTGAAAGCAATTGCACAATGTCCTTCGCCGACACTTCCGGCGACCTTCCGTCGGTGTTTCCGGTTCGTATCCGCCTCCGGTTTAGAGAACCGGAAGTCACGCTGTTCGCGAAAGCTGTTCGCAAGCCAGGGACCACGCAAATGGAAGCGTATATATACAAGCATATTCAACCTCCGCTTTTGCGCTTCCATATGTTATCTATTTACGTAGAAATCATATTTCCACCAACTTATTTGCTGGACAACGCGAATTACACTCAATCGTAAAATGTTATAATCATCGTCTTTAACGAGTAATGACAAAATTTACCATCTGAATTTATCCATTATCCATTATCCTCGATTTTTTTTTTTTTCTTATCCAAGAAAATATAACGGATTCAATCGATCGTTATTATATCTAATAAATATATTTTGTCAGTAAGTTACATTCTTCAACGAGTTGAAAAAATTAATTGTAAAAATTTACACGATAATCTCGTCATCGAGAAATCCTAGTTTCGGATGAATCGATAGGTTCATCTAACGTGTAAGCGTTAAATCGAGCGTTGGGACGTAATTTGAATCGGTTGGTGGGAGCACGTAGGAGAGAGCACGTATCGTTGACATATCCGCACACCGGCGCGCAGACATCTCGTCGATACGTGGCCGAGCAGAGAGCATCGGGACGTTCTATATTTACCAGCGGTTCACTTATCAGCCGTTTATCAGCGAGACAGCCGGAGGAGGCGACTCTTCTCTACGCTATGGCAAACACACCGCCCTCCGCTTTCTCTCTTCACCTCCTCCACCTTTCCTGTCCGTGTATTTTTATTCCTCTTGCGGCTCTCTTACGTAACCTCGAATCTCTATGTATTACACGCGACGGTGTGCACCTCTTTTCTCCTTTCGTTTCTTTCTTTCTTTTTTTTTTCTTTCTTTCTTTCTTTCTTTCTTTCTTTTCTCTATCTAAGAAGAAGAAGAGGATTTCGTTTTAAGATATCGATGAGATTTTTGTCATTGAAGTAGAAATTTTGCGGGAAGAAATTTATATGGCTTTGAATTAATTTGAATCGTAGGAAATTCTAGGAAGGAAGTTTTAATGGATACCATTGCTGTTATTTGCTCTTCTTTTTAGAGTTAGAGTAGGCAAACGTTTGAAATTGTCGTTTCGAGAAGAATTTCTTTATTTTTAGCGTGGAAATACTTTGGAAATTCTAGAATAACATAATTTTTCCAAAAAAATCGTTGCTTTATTCTCATTTAAAATAATATTCATACTTTTGATCGTTCTATCGTTTTTCAAAATTTCGAAAAAAATCTGTTTAATTATTAAATGATCAAATTTATCAAAGAAGAGAAAACTTGAGAATCATTACATATATATATATATATATAGTTTTTTTATCTCTAATGGTTGAGAAAAATACGGAGGATTTGCGAAAAAAGCGAAGTTATCGTTGAAAAAAGGCAAAAAGACGTATATGTGGCGTTGATGTAGGTCGTCGGTGCGTAATCAGTCAGTCGCTTCGCTTATCAGAAACGCTATCGGCATATCATCTGTTCGGGCCATGCCTGACCCACATCAGCCTGTGTCCAATCGAAATCGCGAGCTCTGTTTCGAATTTTCACGATGATTCACCGTTTAATGCGCGCTTCTCTGCAATTTTTTTTATTTATCTTGCTCGATTGATAAAAACCAATCGGTTGAAAACTAAATGGAAAATTTTCACGAAATAATTGTGCGAGAACAATTTTTGTTTCGATCACGAGTTTAAAAAAAAAAAAAGAAAAATTTATCATAATCACGAGTCGAAATAATTTGTTATCTGAAATCTGAATTAGATTAAAATTCAACTTTCTTTTGAAAAATAGAATTTTTATCTCTAATTTGTTTTCTATAAATTATTTATTCTTATTTTTGATATCGTTTGAGAGAAATTTGCACAGAAATTTTCACAGAGATTTCGAAGCATCGTAGGTTTCTCGTCAAATTGGCACCACGAATCGTATCGTTGTCGAGATCGTTCCCTGGAAAATTAAACGATCTCACGTATTTCGATATATTTTCGTCACATCTCATCGATTCATTTCTTCTTACACGAAAACAAAAATGCTCTGTTTCCGGAAATGCGATAATAGCGTTCGATTGCAAACTCGTATCGTCGCAAGAAATAATCGCAATTTATCTGAATTTTAATCGAAATTAATACGCGGAAAAATTTCCAATAGCTTACGTGTCTTAAAAAAAAAAAAAAAACTAGATTGATATTTTACTTCTTTCTATTATTTCTAATTATTTATTAAATTCAAATTTATTTGTATCCGATCGTAGGATTCACGAACAACGACGAAAACAGGTGTTCGTTGGATCAGTCGAAGTCGATGACCAACTCGAGGTTCGCGAATTTAGGTCGCATGATATCGGGCTGGTTCGAGGTGCGGGCGCCAGGACGTACTTTACTTTACCTTATCGTGATCCGTGTTATCACGGTCAGATAAGGGTACCTCGTGCTCGCAACTCTGCCCAGGTAACCGATTACAAACCGTCCGTATGTAGTTTGCAATTTTCATCAAGCTGTAATTTCGATTGTACCGATCTCGTCCACGTATACGATCTTTCTTGAGTTAATATTTTTTTTTTTTTAATCACGAGTGAAAGAAGGAAAAGAAAAGAAGAGAATTTATTAAGAATAAGAAAGTCGAAGAAAAGAGAATCGAGCGAAGGAAAGGTGGATTTTATTTATGATGGGAATAAATATTCGATTGGAAAGAATTTTTCTGGTATTTTATCGGCGATGACGGTTGTAAGTGAAACGATTGCTTCTGGGATCTGGGATTATTATATTTTTTGTTTCTTTTGACCGCCATTTTGACCGATGCAAATAAGCTCTTTTCTCTTTATGGTCTTTTTACGATAGATACGTGTAAGGATTTTAAATTTTTTGTTTAAGAAATATTAAGAAGCACATTGTCTTGTTAAAAATCATAATTATATTGAGTATGGATGGTATATTTTTAATACGTGTTTCGTTTACGTTCATCCAGTTATTTATGAGCGATTTTGATCGAAGAGAAAAATTTTTGATAAAGTTTTATAAAATCGCGCTTTTAATAATAAAGTTGACCCTGTGACGCCATCTACCAGGCCAGGCAGAATCACTCGTATTCCCAATTTGATCGATAGATGGCGCCACAGTTTCATTTGGCGGTCGTTGAAAAATCGACTGGTGGCGTATATTCTGCAAAAAGTGCGAAAAAGTCTTGAACAATTAACGACAGCCTGTTGCAAGTGTTCATTAATCATCTGTCAACAATATTCTACAACGAAACGAGGTAGGATATTCGTGTAATTAATTTGCATACAGTATTTAGCGAAGATCATTAACCTCGATATATCCATGTCCCTGATATGAAATTTTCTAACCTATGCAAATTAACCTGCGCTATATTACACATAGACAAAAACGTGTATTTTAATAAGTTGATATAACGAATAATGAACAAAGAAACGATTGAAAGAATAATTTCATTTATTATTATATTGTAAATTACGTTAATTATTATTTTTTTTACCGATTATTTTTAACATTTCACAATTATAAATTTAGATTTGAAACGTTTTAAAAACGTTAATCTAATGATGGCGTATTACATTTCTTTTGTAAAATTTACTTTCATTTATTAAACTAGCGCTTTCTAAGCGGAATTCAATTCGATTTCAATTTCTAACGTTAAAAAGATGGAACGTTAGACGGTTAAAACCGGGAAGAGGCGTCCTCGGTTTACGAGGACACGAGAACGCTAGGAAGGAATGACGTTTACTTGGCGCACTCGTTCGACCAGTTTTTACTGTCCGTGTTAGTCCCCTTTCGCAGATTCAACGGCAATTTATAAGTATATAGTTGCCAAGCTATAGAAAATCGATTTTTAAACAAGTAAAATTGTATGTATTATAAAAAAATTGTATGTATCTAATCTCTATATATCTAAAGATAAGTGGAAACATTTTTTTTTATTATTTTTCTTGAAAAATCTTAATGGTGCATAATGGTGCATATAAAAAAATTTAATATATATCCATATTCAGTTATAATTTTTTGATTTTATTTTATATTTAATATTATTTGATTTTATATTATGCAATTGACAGGCTAAAAATGACATGTATGATTATATATGCATTTAATATGATTATTATATATATATAGTTATATTATAGTATAATTTGATATACATAATAATTTGTCTAAAATAGATTATTAAATTGACATTTAATTCAGATTAAATATAGTAAGCATATTAGTCATTGTAACGAAACATAATAAACATAATGTATAAAATTCACAATTAAATAATTAATATTAATTATTCTGTTATTTTATTGTGAATTGTAATATCAAACATACTTAAATTATGACTAATATTAGATATACTATAAATATATATAGACTTTTAAACAATATAATATTAATATTCATAGATAGTTTTTTATGCCATTGCTGTTAATGTTGACGTTGTCTAATATTCTTATCGTTATAATGCTTATTTCAATATCTAACATGACACTGTTATTTAATATTCCAATATTTTGATAACGTAGCCTGCTATTATGAAGATAATAGCTTTAAGTGATACATGGTACTGTGTAAACAGTAAATAGTAATCTAATATAGTGTACGGTTGAAATATATGCACATTGGTACACTTATTCTAGCAGATATTCACTGAATATGTTGAGAAGATAAAACTGAAAATAAAATGATTATATTAAAAATATATATTAAGAAATTTGATAAATTTTAAAATTGATACAGTATTACAAAAAATTGCTGATATAAAAATGAAATATAAAATTTGATGATAAAATGTTTTATTGAGAAATATATATAGCTAGTAAACAATAATTTTTACACTTCCATTTTAATAGAATAATAAAACAATAATAAATAGAACATATAATAGACATTTTTTTTTATAAATAGGTTAGAATTTAATTAAATATAGATTAAAATTATTTAGATACATATTAGATAATTAAATGGAAAGTGCCATACTAATGTACTATATTAAATATAAATATATATTATTCATTTGATTAAAATAAAATTTAGTAATAAATTTTAAATAGCATTTAGTCATTTTAACTTTAACGCTAGTTAGTTTTACCAATAGTTAGTTTCACGATTAGATGGACTAAAATTAGATTTCTGAAAAGTATTTCGAGGAAACAAACATTCATCATAACTCGAAAGAATGTAACAAAATATAAAGTTAACAGAAACAATTTTACTTTTCCGTGATGGAAATCGAAGAAAGGAAATGAAAGAACCGATCGACGCATTGTCTGAGAATCTATAAAAGGCGTACTTTTCCTCTCGACTGGCATAAAACTTGGAAAGTATGTTAATGCCAACCTTTAGTCGACGAAGAATATTTTCCATCGAGAAATCATGATTTTCCATTATTCCTATAGGAATAGAAGAATTTATAATCAATTTCGATCGAATAAACGGCAATACGATTTTTCGAATATTCTTTTCTTTTTTTTTTTTAACTTAAAAATATTTATTATTAAAAAGAAAAATAACCAGATTTCGAAAAGAATATATCAGATTTATGATTGTCAATATTTAACATCTCATTATTTAAAAATGTATAGAAGAGAAAAACATTTTAAAATGCGAATATTCCGTTCTAACAAATTCCGTCATAAATTAACACGTAAATAAATACTCACATTTATTAAACAAAGAATAACGAAACGAGGAAGTATGGCTAAAGAATGCACCGATGACAAATAAATCAGTATGCTAATGAAGGAATTCCATTCTTCTGCAATCACTGTGATTAACAAACCTTATGAACATGCAGGTTGCATAATATTATATGTGTAAAAATACAATCAGCTGATGATAAATATATTGAATTCGCAACAAGTTTTCTTTTTATATTTTGGCATCACTTGCCGTAACCATTTGTTGCGCGGTTAAAAAAAAAAAAAAAAAAAAAA
>NW_006263371.1:663232-664180 GCF_000469605.1 Apis dorsata
TAACTCGTAGAAAATAAAATGATTATTGGCCCAACACCTAGTTGAAATCTAGATGGAGAAACCTTGCTACAAACCCGCAGTTTCGACAATGAGCCAAGTTACGAAATCGCTATACGGTATCGTTACGAAAGTGATAGAAGAAGGAAATTCGAAAAGCGGGTTACGAAATCGATTTACAATCGCTCGGCTGAAGTCGAAGCTTGAATACACTGTTGTCGAGAGCACTCCCATCATGATCGACGATGCGGGAACTACTCGACGATCACCGTGGTCCTTGAGCACTTCCGTCTCCTTTTTTCCTCCAGCTACGTGATCGCTACTCGTCATCTGACATTCACCATCGCGAATTCGCTTGCCTGCGAAATCCACGGGCACAACAGAGCATGCCTCCTCTAACACGCCTGCGCCGATGTCGTTTCGCGGACGACTATTAACACACGATGCTTTGTTCTCTCTTGGCTCGCTTCGAGCGTTAATTCGTTCTAAAAATTCAGCGTGAACGAAAAAAATTTAATCGGATGCTCCAGCGCGCAAAATTTCAAAAGTTAAAAGTTTACGCTTAAAACAAATCTCTCTCGTTCTTAAGTTTTTAACGGATAATTTTGAACGGTAGTAATTCTAAATAGAGGCAGTTAAAGCTAACTTGTATGGCACTTATCACGCAGAAAAGACACTACACCAATATTATGAGAGGAAAATGGTTTAAAGTAGTCTCGAGACCCATTCTCGTGAAACAGTTTGCTGTCGCGTACAAATAGCTGTGTGTAACAGCAAATAGTCGCTCTTAACCGCGGTACAGGAGCATCTTATTGTGTTTTTCTTTGGCTTACACCAGAACATCATCCCTGAGAGTTTACAATTACGTTACTCGTAAGACTGGAAAACGAAGAATTAACGCGTAATGTTGTTACGTTCTCTCTCTCTCTCTCTCTCTCTCTCTCTCTCTCT
>NW_006263371.1:664428-666204 GCF_000469605.1 Apis dorsata
TTATATATTCCACGGGTGAGAAAAAGAAACGAGAACGAAAATTCGTCAATGTATTTATAAACACAGGAAATAATGCATCAAACTACCATAATCATTTAACTTTATTTATAATAATCTTCAGCTTATAAGCTTCCTCCATTTCTTCATTTTTCATCGCTTCCTATAGTTTCCAATAAATTAAATGATTCCTTTCTCTCTCTCTCTCTCTCTTTCTCTCTCTCCATCAAAGAATATCGATAATTATCATTCGAAGAACGATTTGAATGCAATCAGAGAAAATTACGAGAATCTAAATTTGTAATTTTCAACAAGATATAGTAATGTTACGCGGGGAACATCCGTCAAGTATATTTTTCTGATGGATAGGAAGTGTACGTGACGTTGAGATGACTTCGAAAAAGTGATCTAATTGCGAGAGAATTGTTACATATACGAGTTTTACACACGCAATTTTATTATTTACACGCATTTGTATTTAACGAGGGAGCGAGAAAAAAAATTCGTTCCCCTCGCTGTAACTTCCGTTTTGACCAGAAACTGTCAGAAACTGTTTCTTCCTCTCTTTGTTTCTCCGTCCCGGTCGTTGAAGAGAGTAGATATCCTTGAAGTGGAGCATTGTCCTCGGCGATTCTCTCTTGCTCTTCGCGCGTTAACCGAACACACATTTCCTCCGACATTGAATCCGTTGGCCAACAGGATTCGTCCAAAGAATTTCGCGAACATTGTAACGTAGAGTTCTGACGTTTATATAATACCCGATGACTCATAATACCGCGACGATATAATACGGGCTTCCATGGAACGGATTATTCGAAACCGGTCTAATAATTATTCTATCGAAGAATAAAGAGAATTGGAGGAAAGAGCGTCACAAGAGGATCGATTATCTTTCAGAATCGAGTCGAACAAAAATTTTTTTTTCAAAATCATGTCTTACTCCGACGAACAGGATTTCCCATTATACTATACTATACATCTATTCAGTTTCACAAGAAGAAGAAAGAAAAAAAAAAATAAAAATAGACATTTACCTTCTAGGTGAGAAGGTAGCATCGCACCAAGAAGGCAGAAATCCGAGGAACGTGTTATCTTTTCTCTTAGGGGAGGAGCGGGGAGGGGCTCGTTTTATATCATCGCAGAAACACGTTTTCAGGTGTGATTACCCTTAGAATCCGCCGACTTCGGACGATTCGATCTCGTTTTTCTCGGTTGCAAGCGGAACGATCGTGCAGAGAGAGAGAGAGAGAGAGAGAGAGAGAAACCGCGGATTTTCACACGACCACGTAGGAATGCGTTCTCCGCTCTGCCAAGAAAATAGTCAGAGCCGATTCTCTCTTCGCTGCGGGTATCACGGGGCTAACGACAGTTATCGTGCGAATCTTTGGAATTCGCTGAATTCAGCCTGGCTGTTCGCGCGCGGCCGTTTTCTCACGCGCCCGCGCACAATGGCAAAATGGTGCGCGCAATGTTTATTTCCTCTAGTATAGCAAGAGGTCTCTTTATTTTTTTTCATACGTGTTCTTCTTGTATATTTACTCAATACTTGAAATATAATTATATTATAATTTAAATATTCAATACTTGAAAGAGAGAGAGAGAAAATGGATTTTAAAGCAGCGAGTTTTTCGAGGAATCGTAATAATTAATTTCTCGACGACTTTCGTCGTGAGTAGTCTATTTAACGCTCGGTCGATTGGCCAAAGTCGAGGGTATAATGATATGATAGAAGGAAATTTTCCATAAGGCAAAAAAAAAAAAAAAAAAAAAAAAAAAAAA
>NW_006263371.1:666617-668125 GCF_000469605.1 Apis dorsata
TTTAATTTGGATACGGGAGCGCGATAAAGAGAAAAGAGAATTGAGGGATCTCTGCAACTGCAGCATTGGGTTCGTTAATTTCCACTGAGCGCAATCGTTGCTTCGCGGCTACACGACGCCGCGCCAAAGGAGGAATGTAGGTGAGCCTGTGAGTGCAGCAAGCGCATTACGCAAACCGTGTAACGCAGCCGCGAGTGTGGGAAAGTGAGGAAGCTGGCCTCGAACTCAGACCTCAACCTTCTCTTCTCTATCTGCAGCCTCGTTCCTCCTTTTTCCGCCGGTCTAACTGGCTGCTCGGGCCCTCTCCTTTCGAGTTGCCAACCAGAAACAGTCTATCCTCTCGTAGTCGTACGGCAATTGTGTCCGTATGCAGTTGTTACACACAAGTGTGAACAGTTTCCTTTTTTAACACCAGTTTCGTCTCCCTTCGTTTCTCTTATTAATTATTATTGATTAATTTAAGAAAAAACGAGCGATGAAAGATAAAAAAGGAAAAGGAAAAATTGTTACTCGTAGCGATGGAAGAAGTAGGAAGAATTTTTGACGAGTTTCAATTACAGAGACATCTGGTGGGACCGCGAGATCATTTGTTAATAATTTCGTAGTAATTTCTAGAATCGGCTTGTCGAGATTATTCATTTATTTATATCCAGTAACGCAGCTTTTTGCTTTCGCAACGAATAACCTCGTGCAAATATTAATTTGTAATCTGGAATAAGTTATATCGTATAATTTCCATCCGGACTACACTGTTTAACCATATGTAGATATATAGTATGTTGCTCGAGAAACGAATTATATATATATATTATTTATTCTGTTCTTTTCTTAATCAAAGAGTTTATATCAAGATAGAATCTTGTTTCATTTTATTTCTCTGTACGAATGTTATTTAAAAGAGAATTTGTACGTGTTTTATTTTTGTATTAAATTTTTTCAATTGTCAAAACTAAAAAAGAAAAACTAGAATACTAGTTCTCTTCGCAGCCATAGTTTTTGTACGCAGCCATTATACGGCTGTAAAAATTATATTTCATTTCGTTTTTTCGTTCCAAGTCATTCGTCGTCGTAAAAACGAAAGGTAAAAAGTCTTTTGTTTCGACGAAAAGCAATAAATTGCCGCGCTTTCAACTGGGGAAAAAAAAGCAGCGCGCGCGCGTCCAACGTGTCACGTGGATAGCTCGTATTCTGGGCATCGCGTGGAAATGCTTTCCACGAAGATACGCGACGCCGAGTGTACGTCGGGTCAGGGTCTCGATTTAATTGTGTGCAGTTTCAAAATTGGGTTACCGGTGTTTCTTTCCTCGCCCCCATAAAATTTCATTTCTTCGATCAACGATGAAATCGAGGGTTAAATATAATAAAATTAAATGTAATAAATCAATTTAAAAATATATAAATCAATTTCGAATTCGAAATGATTCGATTCTTTCTCTCGAAAAATCTGTTTCGAATTCGAAATGATTCTTTCTCTCGAAAAATTTGTTTCGAATTCGAAATGATTCTTT
>NW_006263371.1:668332-671301 GCF_000469605.1 Apis dorsata
CTGTTTCGAATTCGAAATGATTAGATTCTTTCTCTCGAAAAGTCTGTTTCGTTTGAAAATTTAGATTTTTTTTTTTTTAAACAGAATTAAAATATTCAAAAGAAAGAGATACGAAGTGAGTGTTAAATTTAAATATTTAGGAGAAATTTGAAGAAATTTGAAATATTTTAAGAAGGGGCAAAAATATCCTCTAAAGATTAAAGATACGTGGAAAAGGGTAAACACGAAGTGAAATATAAGAATGATCGAATTATTTATACCAAATTTACCGAGTTAGGGATATGATAAACGTTTAAGACTGGCAAGGTTCTTGACCTACAAGGATTCTTGAAATCACCATGGATCTGGGTTCTCGTGTGTCTGGGCGTCGCGCCACTTTCCCGGGTTAACTGGGTCATAACCAGATATCGACATATTTCCCTGTTCCGCGCCTTTCAGCTTCCCGCCACGCCTGCGGTTATCCTCAACCCAACGCCCGCCCGGTCCACTTCTCCCTAACATTCGAAGGCATCCTTCGTTCATCCGAGAGCGCCATTGTTATTTATCGACGAGGAACCCTGTTTCGATCTAAATTTCCGATTCCCAGTCAGCAACTTCCACCATTGCTTACAATCTTCTGACACTCTGTAATTGAATTTAACAACTTAAAATCGTTTCGTTCGATTGAAATGATTGACGATATTTTGCGAACTCTTCTTTTTAACATTTCTTTGTCTTGCTTAACGTATTGCCCTAATAATAATATAATGTTTAATTTATTATATTTTAATTAATTTATATTCTCGCGAATAATAAAGCATTGTTTGAATAATTTACGAAATTGTAAATACAAATTGTCTTTCTCGATGATATATGCAATTGAGGAAGGTAGAAAGGTTAGAAATGCATGGAATCGTAGTTATTTTTATTTATATTTATTTATATTATATATTATATATATTTATATTATATATATATTATATTTATTTTCGGCCACTTCGTGGCATTTCGTTACTTTACTTTCGTCGGAAGTGCACATTCCGTGACGTAATTTCGTTTTTTTTCTCGTTCGATGTACGTATTAATTCGTAATACGGTGTAAAATGTAGAACCTTTAGAGAAGACGCGTCCGTCTGGGGATTACCGACACACGTCACGAGTGGCCTTTACACGTGACCGGTTGAGAGAGACACAGTATATTGGACTCGATTGATATCAGCCCTTGCACCGTCACGCCGCCATTATTCCCTAGACGGACAACTTTGTCGTTTTCCCGATGCTCTCGATCCGCGCGTTCCGAAACCTATCCGTATATTATCCCATAATTACAAACGATTCAACCAAGAACGAACTGTGAATAATTTTTAATTAGAAATTTCATAGAGATCTCCGACTCGCGTAGAAATCGAACGAATTCGTCTTCGATTATTATTTTGCGAATAAATAATAATTAGGAAAGAAAATTAAATTAAATTAAATTAAATTAAATTAAATTAAATAAATCAACGTATATTGGATCGAACATCGAGAAAGTTGAGGCCTGATTAAATGGCCATCGATGGAAACGTGAGATGTCGGATGGATGGTTCGTAAAAAGAGGTTATAAAGTTTCAGGGTCCAGGAAGTTCGGTGGAAGCGTCGTTAGATCGCGCTGCAAAAGCGGCGACAGACGCGATGTCCTTTCGCTGTCGTCACGGTCGGTATTAACGTGTTGCTTTCGTCACCGGTGCCCTATTTCCCTATTTCCCTCGCGCTGGAAACTGCGCGAACTGTTGTAAAGTATGCAACCTTGACCTAATCTGCGCGCGATCTCCACGCGTCACGGCTGGCCTTTACGCGTGACGTGTCAGGTCAGTGATGCTTCTAATGCTTCCCAGCTTCTCCCCTTTCTCTTTCTCCCGTATCTTTGCCCCGCTTCTGCGTACGTGCGCGCTTCGAACGAAGGGGCCGCCATTAATCCATTTTTCGAAACTCCTCCTCGTTCGAAACGAGGATTCGATCTAACGGAATTGAATTAGAAAAGAAATTTCACACAGGGAAACGTTGAATACATGTTCGTATAGATCGAATTTAATTTTGTAATAAATATTAAAAATTTATTTTATATTGAATTTTTGAATTCCAACGAATTGCCGTGTTTCTCAAGCCAAGGATCCCTCGATTCATTTTCTTCGAAAAACGTTACTCAAGAACGGCCGGCTGACCATGACCCACCTGATCACTCGTGACCGCCATTTCTGGCCATCTCGCGTCCATTGCGCAGGTCAGCGTCACTTTTCTAAAGGCTTCCGACATTTGTTCTCCTCTCTTTGTTTCTTCTTTCGTTCGTTCGTGAATTAACCTCTTGGCGTGATAATTGAACGAGGAAATTCACAGTAATTATAAATTTCTTTTTACGAATGATTTACATCGCTGGCTGCCAGACACTCGTTCTCCGACACTCGTTTATTGTGATTTTATGGATTTTACAAAAATGAAACTAAGCGTAAAAACGCTTCGCTCGTAAGACGAGTCCAAATTCGTGGAAATTCATCAGAATAATAATCTTGTCTCGGCGATTGGAAACCGAAATAAAACGAGGCTCATAAGGAAACGATTAACGAGAAACTTCAAAATTGTCATCGAGCGGTTCTCTGCAGAGGAGAAATTGTGGTTTAGACGAGGTAGAGAAGCAGAGAGATAGAGAGAGAGAGAGAGAGAAAAGGATCTTCTT
This sequence comes from Apis dorsata, assembly GCF_000469605.1. Classification (NCBI taxonomy): domain Eukaryota; kingdom Metazoa; phylum Arthropoda; class Insecta; order Hymenoptera; family Apidae; genus Apis; species Apis dorsata. The sequence goes on from NW_006263371.1 coordinate 671,025, forward strand.
CTCCAGGAAACAAGGATATACAACGACTTGTTATTTCTTTATTTGAACGATTCTTAATTTGATTGTTAGCGATTTATATATGGCGATTTCATTCGAAAGCCATGAGAATCGTCGCGTGGCGTCGATGAATTGCGTTGTTGTTGTTGTTGTTGTTGCTCTTTGCTTTGAAAGCACGTCGTCCGATTGTGACGATGATCATTTATCGGATGTGATATAATAATCTCGAGAGAGAAAGAGAGAGAGAGAGAGAGAGAGAGAGAGAGAGAGAGAGAGAGAG
>NW_006263371.1:671349-675898 GCF_000469605.1 Apis dorsata
GCTAAAAATATCACGCGGTTAAAGTTATTAAGCGCGATAAAAATGGGATGGAAATATGGCCAATACAGTGTGTGACGTCACACACTGCGTGTTGTCCCCAACGAGCCTTGAATTTTTTCGCGTCGATTATCACGACAATGCGATGTCCTTGCGCATTCGCTAAAAATCCATGAAAAATAATTCGCTGGACGGAGCTGTTTGGCAAAAATTCTTTTTAGATGTTTTTCACTATCAACGGGGAGGAAGTTCTAATTGAAAGATGATTCTTTGCGATGAAAATAAGTTGGTTATTTTTGCGAGCTGTATATATATATATATATTTTTCTCAAGCTAAAAAGATATTTAAAAAGTATTGAAAGAATGTTTCAGCAATAAGAGAGATTATAATAAAACTGTGGTTTGTTGAGTATGAAATTAATATCTCTTATTGATGGCAAAATAAATTATCGAAACTAGAAATTTTTCTACTTTTCTATAGAATTAGATTGTAGAATTAGATTGTAAATTTATACTTTATTTATTATTATTATAAATATTAATATCGAGGTAAGGAGAAGGGTTAAGGAATATTTCTCCAAAAAAGATAAATTCTATCGAGATAACGAATAAGAGGCACGTATTTTTGGAGGCCTACGTAACTAGAAAATTGCACGAGCCGAAGCGTGCAACAGGATGGGATAAATTCGTCATCCCATGCACTCGTGGCATCGTCATCTTGTGCGCCCACATTTGACCTTCGTGACGACGAATGCACAATTCATTCTACGCCCATTGTCCTTCACGGTTTTTTCTAATTAACGCCGCCTAATGAACTTGGTTTTCGTAGCAATTACCAAAGTCCAATACGTGTAATTTTGATCTGAGAAAAGGCATTATGATCATGAGTGATAATCTAGACAATTTAAATACAAATTATAACGATGTAATTATTATTGTATATATTTTTCAGGATTGTTTCATTCATAAGAGATTCATTAAGAGGATATTTTTCTGTACAATTTTTAAGTCTTTGTGTTTCCGATATATTTATATATTGCCATTAAATTATAAATAATATTCGACGAGATTATATTATTTAAAATCTTAAAATCCTTGCTACTTTTTTTTCCAAATTCAAGATCGTCTGAACGAAGAAGAAACAATATTTTTCTCTAAAGAAAAGATGCAAGATCGTTCGCGCGCCATCTCTTGACATTTTAGCTCTAACGGATCTCTGAAAGGCAAAGACTATCTCGCTCGATCCGAAATACTCGTATCTATACATTACATACTCCACTCGGTTATTTTTCTGGACACCCGGTAGAAGCAGCTTAGAAGACGCATCGTCCGTGCGCGATCCCATTGACATTTCGTTGCCCCTATATATCCGAAATATTACCAGTACATTCCATACTCCACTAGATTATTGGATTTTTTTTTCTGGACACCCGGTAGAAGCGTCTTAGAAGACATTGGTGCGCGATCCCATTGACATTTCGTTGCCCCTATATATCCGAAATATTACCAGTACATTCCATACTCCACTAGATTATTGGATTTTTTTTTCTGGACACCCGGTAGAAGCGTCTTAGAAGACATTGGTGCGCGATCCCATTGACATTTCGTTGCCCCTATATATCCGAAATATTACCAGTACATTCCATACTCCACTAGATTATTGGATTTTTTTTTCTGGACACCCGGTAGAAGCAGCTTAGAAGACGCATCGTCCGTGCGCGATCCCATTGACATTTCATTGACCCTATACGTACGAAATATTCTTATAACCCATTATTATAGTGCACTCGGTTATTGGATTCGTTTTATTTTTCTGGACACCCGGTAGAAGCAGCTTAGAAGACGCATCGCCCGTGCGCGATCCCATTGACATTTCATTGACCCTATACGTACGAAATATTCTTATAACCCATTATTATAGGGCCCCCGGTTATTGGATTCGTTTTATTTTTCTGGACACCCGGTAGAAGCAGCTTAGAAGACGCATCGTCCGTGCGCGATCCCATTGACATTTCATTGACCCTACGTATGCGAAATACTCGTACAACCCATTATTATAGTTCACTCGGTTATTGGATTCGTTTTATTCTTCTGGACACCCGGTAGAAGCAGCTTAGAAGACGCATCGTCCGTGCGCGATCCCATTGACATTTCGTTGACCCTACATATGCGAAATACTCGTACAACCCATTACATTACATACTCCATTCGATTATTGGATTCGTTTTATTTTTCTAGACACCCGGTAGAATGAGCTTAGAAAACGCATCGTCCGTGCGCGATCCCATTGACATTTCGTTGACCCTGCACATGCAAAATACTCGTACAACCCATTACATTACATTACACATTATCGATTATTTGCTTCGTTTTATTTTTCTTCAGACACCCGGTAGAATGAGCTTAGAAGACGCATGATCCGCGCGCGATCCCATTGACATTTCATCGACCCCATATATCCGAAATACTTCGTACTCCGACCCATTACATTCGTACGTCACATTACTCCGCTCGGTTATTGATCGGCTGTTGGATCGATGCTTTATTTTTCCTCGGACGCCCGTTAGAAGCGGCTTAACGAGCAACGTCATCGCGTGGATCGGTGATCAGGGCCGTGTATTAGCATGCTCGGGTGTGCCTTCCGCGCCCGCTCCCGTCCTTGAGCGTTCTCCGTGAGAAACGAGAGGGATGAGGAGGAGCGACGAGATGTCAAGGAATGCTAAACGCGGAATGCAGGTCGCGCGGATCCTCGGCCCTGCACACGTGCTCGACACCTCGCTCGAACAAGCCCGGGCAAACGCCACATTTTCTCTCCCTCTCTCTATCTCTCTCTATCTCTGAACGAAGACAGAGAGAATCGAGTTTCTTCTTGAAAAGGAAAATTTCATATCCCGCGTAAAAAACGTCTGCTGCTTGTTGAATTGAAAAAAAAAAAAAAAAGAAAGACACGCAACGTAATAGGTTTTCAATTAAATATGAACGTTGGACGATCATTGCGATTTCTATAATACTCGTTCTTTTTTGCCGTGCATTTTTTGATTGTACGCGTAATGCGAACAGGTTTTATATATATTCGGAAAAAAGGTAAAAAAAACGATCGAATCCAATTATCCGTGGCGAAACATAAAAATAGATGATAATTCCTGTTAACCGTGAACTTGTTTGTCTCTCGACAATGAGAGACTTGCTTCTGCCCGGAGAAATCGCTCCCTGATTTTCGGCTCGTGTGCATCCCGCGTGGATAGCAATTCCCAAAGATCAATACTTCAATAACCCACTCCTCCCCCTCCCTGACTTGCTCGATAATCCCACGCTCTCGAATAGACTCTAAGCCAAACCATATTAACATCACCATCATTCGATCACGATGATTCCTTCGATATATGTGTATAACCGATATATGTATATATATACACGTATACATGTATCGCGCGCAGCTTTGGTATTTGCAAAGATAGACGATGCGTGTTGACAGGTGCGCAAAAGGATCGAACGGGTAGACGGATAGATAAATTCGTAGGAATACGTAGTTTTCTGCCTCGAGGCTTTCCACCGCTATATATTTTATATATTATATATCGAGTCGAAACTGGTCGATGTTAAACCGGCTTTCCACCGCCTCGTCGTTACCGTTATCGTCCGTGGATTCCCTTTCTTCGATTTCACCGAGGTTTTTCCCTTTCGAAGGGCCAGATTTCTACGAGATTTCCACGAGATTTCGTATCCACGAGAGGATATATATATAGGGTGTCTGGACGTGTGCGGGTACCGTTAGGTGGCGGTTTCGCCTTTTCTTCGTGACTTTTGACTAGAGCGAATAGGGGAGAGGGTCGTTTACTCTCGATCGATTTAGAAATCTTTTTATTAAAAGGGAATTTAAAGGGGGCGTTTCGCTTTTCAAAGGGCGATCAGGGATGCAGGTAGGTATTATATACGTAACGATGATAAAGGATGATGATGGCGGTTGAGTTTGTATTTAATAGAAGAGAGTTTTCAAAGACTTGTTTCTTCATTTTTATCTTTAAAATTCGCAGTGGGTTTTCGCCGTAAAAGGGGAAGAAATAGTGAAGGATTTTTACGAGAAGGAACCCTTTGATGAGGAACAATCGGACTTTGTAGTTGTAGGTCCTTGGTTATTTCGCTTATTTCGGCTTATTTCTTTTTTTCTTCTTTTTTCGTAGAATCGCTTGCACTTTTGATCTTGAGGGAAGAGTGCAAGTTAATCTAATCTCTCGTGGAATGTCACGGTTGTCCATCTTTTCTCAGGTATACGCCAGCCTTAAGGTCTTATCTTTACCTGTGAAAACGAATTCTATAAGAATGACAAATTTTTCTGTAGAAAAAAAATTGATAATTCTTATTTATAAGTGATATAATATTAAAATTTATTTTCCTTCACTTGTTCGAATAATAAAATTTCTAAAACAAATTTAAAAAAGATATTTGAGAAGAAAGCAGAAATAAATCTTCCTTTGTCTGCTTCAAAATTCTCATTCAAATTCGCTTCGTTGAATTTTGGTTCCCTCTTGCAGAGAGAGAGAGAGAGAGAGAG
>NW_006263371.1:676149-677275 GCF_000469605.1 Apis dorsata
TCGAAAAAGAGGTTCTTTTCTGGTAAGAAGGGGGATGACTGACAAAGCAAAAATCCGCGTGAGACGGTTCGCAAGCGTGAGAGAAATTACCAATTAACCTTCCGTGACGGACAATTAAAGACTGCGTCTCTTATATGTACACACAAGCTGGATAAACTGGATTCGCTTGCCTGGAGTGGAAAACTCGTGAATGAAAATTCGTTGCTCGAACTAATTGACGGATTTCGTATCTTTCCTATCTGGAATACAAAAGAAAAAATTGCATGATTCTTAATAAAAAGCAACGAGAGAGAGAGATAGAGAGAGAAAGAGAGAGAAAGAGAAAAAGAGAAATATATGATACATTGTATTCCCATGTTCCACGGATAAGTAATTTGAAAAAAAAAAATTAATCATTAAAATCTCTTTATAATTGATATATCCGATATGATAGATAACATATTTTAAAAAATAATGTGCGAGTCTAATAAAAATGATTCGCACGATTAAGAAAAAAAGAAAAAAGAAAAAATCTCTTTGTAATCTCGATTTACAAAATTAATAATCGAATAATTCATTCCAATACTCGATCGATTTGTCAACATTGAAAAATCGATCAAAGATCGAATAAAAATCCTCGAGATTTACAAAAGAAAAAAAAAAAATCGTTCCTCGATTCTTTGTACGAACGAAACCGCAAACTTTTGCTCGATCGATTATTTCCTTTTCTCTCCCTTCGATTCATCGAATATTTCGTACACAACCGTTCGCGTGTACAGCTGGAACCTTTTCCTTCCGTGCAAAACGTTTTGTCGAGATCTGTTCGAGTTTGCAGGCAATCAGAACATTTTGTTATGGTAATTTGGACGACGAAACCTCGACACCTCACACACACACACAGAGAGAGAAAGAGAAAGACGGCTCACAAAAGGATCAACGCCGCGGTTATTTGCATTTTTCGCGAGCCGTGCCCGTGAGAAGTTTCGTTCCTCCTTTATCCACGAATCGTCCGGCTCGATTCACACGTGCAATTCGCGGCCAACCGATCCTCTCTTCGATCTCTCCTCGAAATATCTTATTTCATTTCTGGACACACTTGGATTTTTTGTTCTTTTTTCTTTTTTTTTTTTTTTTTTTTTTTTTTTTT
>NW_006263371.1:677326-678100 GCF_000469605.1 Apis dorsata
TACATTGCACGGTCGCTTCATTTAAGCGTAAAATAATTTTCTCAACAGAATTATTTTCAAAGGTATAAACGTCCGAGTTTTAGAATTTATTTTATCATTTCACGTTATTTTTATTCGTCATCGTTCTACGACACACACACACATACACACACACGCGCGCGTTTTAATAGAGGCGTTTCGAAACTCTTCTAAACTGTGAAATGTACAAAAAACGTGAGCGCAAACGTTTACGCGTCGACGATCGAGATAAGCGAGGCCGAAGTTTTACGATCAACAATTAGGATGGACACGGAGTTGAGGAACAACAGGTGGGTGGCCTGGTGTTGGAAAACCAACGGCCTCGTGGAAAATAAATTTCCTTGATCCACCAATCCAACGTGAGATTGACGCGCGTCTCTCTCGGTTCTCTTAATTAACTACGCTATCGAAATCCCTCCGCGTGTGTGGAACGAAAATTCACGAAACTTTTCATTTAAGATATATATATATATATATACACACGTATCGTAATTAATTTTTTTTCTCTTTGTTCCAGGTGAGTACCCTTTTGGACTGTCCGAGTATCTCATCAATTCTCGACGGCAATAACGTCGCAAACTGGGTGAGTGATAAAATCTGGACGCACGATTTTTTCATTCGTTTTCTTTCTCCTCCCTCGATCCTCCGTCTGAAAATTCTGGTTTCACCGCTGCTCTCGTTGATCGGATAAACGAATGCCGCGTGGATGAGGGATAAGGAAGAAATAAAAATTTAAAATTCGGATGGAAATGGGGG